>NW_020664481.1:11230627-11291663 GCF_002925995.2 Terrapene triunguis
AATAAAATTGAAATTTCTAGAGTAGCATGTACACTGCATATGGCAGCAAAGTCCTAAGTCAGACTGCCAAAAGTCATACAAAACCATCAGCATTTTAAGTATTATACTGATTAAAGTTCAGGAGCCCTGTCACTCATCAGTTTCAATGGGGAGTAGCGTGTGCACAACTTATGGTGTTATCAGGCCCCAAACCATCAGGAGGGACAGAACTAGGTTTGGCTTCACCAACACCAAGGACCACTACGAAGCATGCAGTATTTGACTTACAAATATTTAGTTTTTAGTCATTTACTTCATATCAATTCATTCTTGGAGAATATAAACATGTTTCTTAAAGATTTATATTGGTGTTCGTTAGGTAACTGAAATTTTAGTATTTTTTAAAATACCAGTGACTGAATTTTGCAGTCCTATCTCCCTTGGGATCAATGTCAACCAACTTTGCAATGGCTCTTTAAAAACCATATCTGCCTGTTTTAGCTCAGATCCCAGCTGTGGTAGTAAAATATAAACAAAGGAGAAGCGTGTGAGCAGGTGCCTTTCCCAACCTGCTCTGAAAAGAGTCCACACACTATGTAGAATCCAAACTCATTCCTTTTGGGGCTTGGCTTCATTAACCGGACATCAGTAATAAAGAAGTTGAGTTCAAACCTTTTCCAAGACTTGGCCGCCTCTAGAATTCCTTCCTCAGGACTTCAGCCCATGTTCTAGATCCACTTTCCCCAGAGCAGATCCCACCCTCTTTTATATTGGTCGGGGTAACAAGGTACTTGAATCAGCAAGTCAGCAAAAACCCACTTAAACTTTCCCAGAAGGATCAACATTTGCCAATAAGATGAAGTGTTGCAGACATCACAAGCCTTTCTAAAATGGGCATGACATCTTGTACTAGTTTTTAAAAAAAGACTTGCATTTTTTAATTACTATACATCTTTCATGGCTTGGTAAATCCCTTAATCTTCCTAACAAATATTTAGTACCATCACCTTGTATCTGAACTTATACCTGCACTGAACTGACATCAATTTACCTTACATCATTAAGATCACACTTATTTCCCGCAATAGCTACAACAATGTTTGGAGGTCCATGTTGTCGAAGTTCTTTCACCCAGTTCTTTAATGTTGAGAAGGTTTCCTGGTATGGAGAAGGGAGACAGAATTAAGATTCAGAACTGGCCAAATAAAACATACATGAGTGTTTGTAGAACTATATTGCAAACCATCTCCTCTTACCTCTTTTGTGATGTCATAAACTATAATAGCTGCTGCTGAGCCTCGGTAGTACATTGGTGCTAGAGCACGGAACTGTAGGGAGAAACATCATAGAATGGATTTAATGCTGTGCCAAAGATCATGTGGCTCATTGACCAGTTAATCCAATTTTCACTGCTCTAGTATAGGAAAAGAGTTTAGGTTAGTGGAAAATGTATCCTTAAATTTACAAAGAGACTGCCAGTAGGATATAAAAGCTTCACATGAAGCAATCTTAGCCGAAGGCTAGCCAGTGAACATTTTTGGGTGCTAGTAGTGCAAGATTACTATAATACAATGGACTATAATAAAGCCATATGATGACAAACAAAACTTGAGTTTATCCAGATTAAAGCTACTAAAGAAGTGGTTTAACTCCCAAAAGAAGACAGAGTAGAACTAGAATTTAAACTTGTAAACCACTCTGTTCCTCCAAGACCACTCAGTGTTAAAGAACTCAGTTTTCTGGTTACTATTCAGGCAGTCTATACAAGCTCATTTAGGTGTGGAACGATGCTCCAAGGGGAAAAGTTTCTGTTCCAAGCCTCAGCTTCAGGGATAGCAGGAATCTAGTACTAGTAAGAAGAGGGCTGCTTCTATTGAAGGTAGAGTATACTGCTGAATCTTATAGCAATGGCTAATCTTTTGTGATAGAGAGGATTAAAAGAAAGGATATAAGGGACAGGAGCAATACAGAATGCCAAAGGCATGAAGCAAAATTCTTGGACTTCATGTTATCTCAGTCTCTAGTTCATAGTCCTCAGAAGAGCCAGGTTGCAAAGGCCAAATTACAGAATGAAGCCTGATAGTAGTTATGTGAGGTATGGGATGGGCTACCCCCATTAAAAAAAGATCTGTAGCTATATAGATATAGACAATACACACAGGATATATGCCTACTTTTGAACACTGAGGGAGAGGAAGGGTGGGGTGAATTGAATACATTTCTTCCTTTTTGAGATACTCATGTCCACAGAAGGAAAAATAAAAAGAACCAGTGTACATTATTACCAATCCAGAAACATCCTGAGAATGGCTTAAAAGTGAGATAAAAAACCCCCAAAAAACAATGTTGTGTTCTTTTTATTTACCGTCTGGTATTTAGGATTAATGTTTTCAAGCTTTTCCCCTTCAACCAAAAGAGTTGGGGGGGGGGGGGAGAGTTAAGAAAGAATAAAAGCTGAGAGAGTCTCACAATCACCTGACCCCTGAAGCAAAGGATTTAGGAAACACACCAAATATCATAAGACTTACAGGAAATCTCAGGACTTGGCAACACTGACAATTGCTACAAATCTGAATGAGCCTGCAGTACACAGATCAGGCCACTATCCTTGCATGAAGGCTACTTGCTTTTTGACTCCATAAGAAACTGCAATGGTTTAACATATGCTTGGCACTATAAAATAACTACTGTTTTAGATGCAGTGTTCAGAAATTCTGCTAAGATAAGAAAAAACAAACAACTCATCTAGCACTCTGAAGCGTCAGTGGAAGAACAGAATAATTAACTGACAGATGCAGTGTTTTGATGTATGGCTTTATATACACTAGTTACTACTCAATAAGAAATCTATAGATATAAAAATCATGAAGACAATGTAGCTTTTCACAAAGCCTTATTTGGTTATAATAAAATACTAGTTTCCTTTTGGTTAATATAGTTCAGCTGAGAGCAGTTCTATACATCCTAAAAATCTCCTTTGTTATAAAACAAAATTCCAGCCCATTTAGATTTGGCTCACAAAATTCTTCTTTTGAGAATAAGCCTTTACACAAAGTGCACAGAATGAAAATAAATGCTTGAGAGGTGGGAAAGAGGAAATGTGGGATGCACACAACTCATCCAAGAAGGGTGTAATATACCCCCCTTCTTCCCCTCATAAGTACTTAGAATGTAAAGGGAAACATTTTTGATAAACTACTATTCAGACTATTTAACTACCTGGCTTTTTGATGTCTATTTATATTGGGAAAAATCCAGCTTTCACTTGCTGATCTTGTATTACTAATTTCCTGCCTGCTAACATTTTGATTTCTTGTCTCACCTAGGAATGTCAGCAGTTAAAAAAAACATTTTCCCTTTAACAAAACAGATGTTTCCAGAACTACATTTTCTTTCAGCTGTCTGTTCAAAGAGTTCAGCTTTCTCGCACTGCAGCCCAACTCTGATTTGAGCTTTGGCACAGAATTACCAGTGAGAGTCAGTATAACACAAGAATTTGGCAGTATGGATAATAGACAAAATTCAGATAGTGGTTGAAGGCAATTTCATACTAACTTTAGTCAATGAAAGAGAAATAGTTACTTCTGGCACTTGAGCAGAAGTGCCCCAAATGAAGTGTTAAATTTAAGTGAGATGTAATCCAAAATGAAAGCTTCCATCAGCATGAATACAGGAATGGAAACTATGTCACCAAGAGAAACGGAGTAAATAAATATGGACCGGGGGAGGGGAGATGCCGGCTAGTCAACACCACATTAAATTAACGTTTTCTGCATTTGGGTTCCAAGACATCAGAACTTATTGGAAATACAGTTCTAGAATGAATAATTGAAGTAGAGAGTAGGGTGAAGGAAAGAAAGAAGAAGGAAAAATATCTTGACAGCAACTGGTGTGTTTTCATTTTTAAATACTAGGCCATTATTTGTAACAATGGAAGCAGATACTTGAGACATTTTAGTGCCTTACAATGCCAATTAAGGCATACTTTACAAGTAGTCAGTGATCCTCTAACTTACTGTTTAAATCTGATTAAAAAGTTTGAACTGGCTGTCAATGGAAATACACCCAACCTGAATGAAACTGCTTTACAACAGAGATATGTTAGTTGCAGACAATCTGCATTTCTAAAGTCCTTGATTTTTATCCCTCCTTGTCAAATACAACAATTCAGGGACAAAGGAGAGGGAGATCTGTGGGAAATAAATTTACATCAGGTGAAATATTGTGTTCTAGCTTAAAAATTAAGCTGTTGTTAATCAAGGTGTTTATAATGACAAGGAGTTGTGCAACCTGCTGAAAAAGAACTGCTCACTGATAAACCTTGGAAGTGCATTGTTAAAATACAGCAAATGGTAAAACTAAAATATGGGGAACAGCAGATGATACTGGTTGGGAACTCAATGGTTCATATGGACCACTGCATCTATGTTTTAACACTGTGTTCAAATCCTGATGGCTGAGGTCATATGTAGTTTGATGGCAGTTCTTGGTAAACCTGAGAAAGCCGATAATTTATCCTAACTACAACAGTCACTACACACTTTGCAATTTCTGCTGAAGGCGGCCCAGGAACAGAAAACTGTCATGGAAGTTTCAGGGCAGGAGATTCACTGATAGAACTGACTAGCAGCTTTGATCAGTCCTTTCTGTAGTTGGTCCATCCCTAGCCAATGTTCTTAACCCTTCATTTTAAGGCACACCAAGTTCCTTGGCTGTACAAAGATTCTGCAGTAAGATTTTCTCCACACTAATTTTTTGACAGTTCATAGCCAGCTGTGTTAAAGTGAATACAAATTAGATCTTATCTAGCAGCCGTACAAACATTATTGTAAAGGGGAAAAAATACAAAAATAAAACAAACAGTACCAGTATTGGAAAACAAAACAGAAAAAAAAAATGTGTTGCAACTATGCTTGTGTATGAATAAATCCTGGTTCTGTGATGTATTACATTATCACTATCTCTTTAATCCTTGCAAGATTAAGTCTTTTGAGCCTGTAAGCACTGTCCAAATTAAGTACAGGTAGTATGTATATGTAAGGAGAAGATGCACAAGTGATTAACAGTGTAGTTTATCATCATCAGAGAGGTATTAGAATCACTGAAAACTTGATATAAAATCCAATACCACATTCAGTACTTGATATAAAGTCAAGTGTTGGATTAAAGAGCCCTACAAGTCACATAAAGTTATGACAAGGGAGTTTACCATGGTTTCTAGTGGCTACCCAATTTGATTGATGGGCAAGTGGAAAAAACCAAGAGCCCTGAGCTTTGTCAGTTTTTCTTTCCTGGGCCAACAGAGTTTGGGGGCATCACATATGTTCTCTAATGCACAAGAGAGTTTTGCTCTTACACCAGAAGCCGTTACTGATAAATTGGGTTATTAGTAAGTGACCTGTGCTATGACATGGGAGTTCGTATTTTACTGAATTGCTATAAAGCATTAATGCTTCCACATTTAAAACAAAATGTTCAGTTTAAAATATATATATAAGAATAAAAAAAAAGACACATTACCCTGACTAATCACTTGGAAGGGTGGAAGTATTGTTTGTAAAGGAACTCTGCCTAACTCTAACATACTGTCTGTGTGGGGCGGGAGGTGGGGGAAGGGAGAATGAGGATACATGGATGCAGGTGAGCTTGTAGATTCAGCAATAGCTGTCAGGAGCACGCTTTAGTGGAGGTCTGGTGAAGGAACTAAGGTGACATTGGCACCTTCTTATGAAGTGTCAGAATCTTGTTCCTACATCACTGTAGTCTCAAGATGTATGTTCTCCCCCAAAATAACCCCTCACCCTCACGGTGTGGAGGAAGAAGTCTACAGAATCGGCAGCTCTGAGTCAGAGGTGGGGGGAGGACATCTTCATCTCTTCCACTTAGACAAAGTGTTGTAACAACTTGCATGGAAAAAAGAAAAGGGCATCACTCCAGGGATAAGAATAGAAAAGAGGAAACATTCACTTCATACAAGCCGACAGCAACAATTGTCAGCCATTTACAGATACACCTCTACCCCGATACAATGCTGTCCTTGGGAGCCAAAAAAAAAACTTACCGCGTTATAGGTGAAACCGCGTTACATTGAACTTGCTTTGATCTGCCGGTGTGCGTACCCTCCCCCCCGCGAGCGCTGCTTTACCACGTTATATCCAAATTTGTGTTATATCGAGTCGCGTTATATTGGGGTAGAGGTGTATAGTTCCTCATAGATTGCCCTACTTCGGATTCAGCATACTACATTCTCCCATTGCTTTCAAACATGATTCAAATGAACAGAATGAAACTCTAATACGTAATGGAAATCCTTTGCCAAACAGCTTCAGGCATGTTTATAAAACTTTATACATAATTGCAGCTTTTGTTGTTGCTGCCTGTAGTTCATGAGCAAGGTAATCAGTATGCAGCACAAAGACATTTCCTCCAACTCCCTTTTTAATTTTAGTTTGTGTGCTTGTAAGTCTTGAATAAGTTTGTTGCATCCCCTCAAAGGTGTGTATGTTGCAGAAGCAGCCATCAAGTTCTTCTCCACCTTCTGGAAAGACTGCCAGGTTAAAATTTGTATTTCAAATGAAAAACTTTCTGACATGAGCTTCTAACACAATCAGATTAGAAATGAAAATTTAAAAAAAAATCAAGTTCATAAGAACAGCCATATTGGGTCATACCAAAAGTCCATCTAGCCCAGTGTCCTGTCTTCCGACAGTGGCCAATGCCAGGTGCCCCAGAGGGAATGAACAGAACAGGTAATCATCAAGTGATCTATTCCCTGTTGCTCATTCCCACCTTCTGGCAAACAGAGGCTAGGGACACCATCCCTGCCCATCCTGGCTAATAGTCATTGATGGACCTATCCTCCATGAATTTATCTAGTTCTTTTTTGAACCCTGTTATAGTCTTGGCCTTCACAACATCCTCTGGCAAGGAGTTCCACAGGTTGACTATTTGTTGTGTGAAGAAATACTTCCTAAGGTTTGTTTTAAAACTGCTGCCTATTAATTTCATTTGGTGGCCCTTAGTTCTTGTGTTATGAGAAGAAGCAAACAACACTTCCTTATTTACTCTCTCCGTGATTTCATAGACCTCTATCATAACCCTCCTTAGTCGTCTCTTTTCCAAGCTGAAAAGTCTCAGTCTTATTAATCTCTCCTCATACGGCAGCCATTCCATACCCCTAATCATTTTTGTTGCCCCTTTCTGAGCCTTTCCCAATATATCTTTTTTGAGATGGGGTGACCACATCTGCACGCAGTATTCAAGATGGATTTAGAGAGAGGCAATATGATATTTTCTGTCTTATTATCTATCCCTTTCTTAATGCTTCCCAACATTACGTTTGCTTTTTTGACTGCCGCTGCACACTGAGTGGATGTTTTCAGAGAACTATCCACAATGACTCCAAGATCTCTTTCTTGAGTGGTAACAGCTAATTTAGACCCCATCATTTTATATGTATAATTGGGATTGTGTTTTTCAATGTGCATTATTTTGCTTTTATCAGCATTGAATTTCATCTGCTATTTTGTTGCCCAATCACCCAGCTTTGAGAGATCCTTTCGTAGCTCTTCGCAGTCTACCTGGAACTTAACTATCTTGAGTAGTTTTGTATCATCTGCAAATTTTGCTACCTCACTGTTTACCCCTTTCTCCAGATCATTTATGAATATGTTAAATAGAACTTGGCCCAGTACAGACTCCTGGGGGACACCACTATTTACCTCTCTCCATTCTGAAAACTGACTATTTATTCCTACCCTTTGTTTCCTATCTTTTAACCAGTTACAATCCTTGAGAGAACCTTCCCGCTTATTCCATATTATCCCACCAATATTATTGTTTCAAATGCAGTGTATAAACACCCAGGCCCCAATCCTGCAGACACGTAAATGTCTCCATAATTTTACTCCCATGATTAGTTACAATATTGAAGGCAATGGGACTGCTCATATCAGTAAAGCTACACAAGTGCATACATTTGCAGAATCAGGGCCTTAGCTTGTGCAATTGAACTGGGATGATGGGTGTTGCAAAGAAATGTTCAAAGCCAAATAGAAATGCTTCTGTGAAGTAAAACTATTGCCCAAAAACACCACCTTGCAAAGTCGGTTTTTGTGACAGACACTGTCCATTTGGTGAATATAACCTGTTTTTTTCTAATCCCTCTTGACAGTTATAGCCCTCCTCTCATCTATATTCTCCTCAGTTGTACCTTTTCTAATGTGTCAATATCCTTCTCATAATAGTGTTCGAAACTAATAATATTCCAAATGAAGTCTCAGTAGACCTTTCCATTACCCTATTTATATAACATCTTTATAGTATCTTTACATTTTCTAATAATTTATTTCCCTAAGGGAGCCAAATAACCAAGGTGAAAGATGAAATAAGTTATCATGGGCTTGTCTCCAGTGTACTTTGAAAGAATCATGCGTGAAAACATACATGAACATGCATAATTTACAGAATTAGATCACACAAAAATCTTTACAAATTAAGGAGGAAAACAACAGCTCTACTTACTCGTTCCTGTCCAGCTGTATCCCAGATTAGGAATTTATGCAACTCATTTTGATACTGCACAGTCTTTGTCATAAAAGATGCTCTGAAAGATTTAGTGTAACATTACCAAAATGCAAATACAAAGAAAAATCTATTTCTAGCATAACTAGTTCATATCTCCAAATTTTTATATATAAAAGGTCAATGTCTTCAATTAACTTAAATATCATAATTTTTCATAAAATAGGTCTTTTTTTAAAAAGTGAAGTGCTTTTAACTATATATAAAACTGATTAAGATCATCATACATAATGTTTGAAATTAATTACTGTGCAAAGGACCCAGACAAGGATGCATGCACCAATTAGGTCACACTTACACCACTTAAACGGTGGTGAACTCCATCCTAACAGAATACAGTACCAAGGATCAGAGAGGGGATAAGAAGCCTCGTAAATTTGCACTCTTCTTCCTCTTAACTTTTCAGCTGAAGGTGAGGGGATGTAGGTTTTGCACTGTCACAGAGGCAGCTGGGGAGTGAGTGGCGGCATTCTTCACACCTCCCCCCCACAAAGGACCACCACAACAAATTCATGAAAATGCACATGAATATTAAAGGAGCTACTGAAAGGATACCACATGGAACCTCTGCACTAGCTCTTTCTGGACTTATGTTGACAGGAAATTTGGCTGCCATCCCCATTCTGGGGAGTCCCACAGAGCAGACACTGAGACCAGATAAGTTAATGCTGACTTCCCACCAAAATTTAATGGGTGTTTGGGAGGTGAGTAAGGCAGTGGAGTGTGTGCTGCCCCCAAGCCCTCTCCCCATCAGTGTACCCTGAAGCCTGCAGATCCCCTCCACTTTCAAAGAAGGGCCATAAAACTTCCTCCTCCCCACAGCTCCCTAAATATATATAATTTTTCTGTGCAGGAGGATGGCAATGACGGGGCTTCAAGGTAAGTAAAAGAGATTACCCTTTTAAAAAAATAAATAAATAAATGCCATGACCCAATGCCAGGATTCTACAGGTGTCCTGCAAGAGTTTGATGACAACCCCAACACCTACCATGGTTGCTTTATAAGGGAAACAGTTCCCAGCTCTGCTTTAAGTGTTACTTATATCATCCACTCTTGGAAAAGAAACATTACACTGAATTTGGGTCTGCAGAATAAGTGTACAAGGTGCAGTAACTTTTTATTTTCTGGTGGCATGTGTATTTTGTTCATGGTTTGAGAGCTCAAACAGTTTCTTTACATTAGTTTTTGTCTTTCAAAATACTGCATATTTACCAGGTAATTAGCATAGGAGCTAGGGCCCCATAAAGATGTCTTGTGGACTTCAATAGGTCACACAGCAACTGAAGTTGCCTGCTGAAGTAGGCTATGGCATAAAGGCCTGTGTGAACTTACTAGCTTTAAAAAAAAAAAAAAAAAAAAAGTCTGATAAGTGCCAGATAAGGTGTAATTTTTCAAGTTTGAGATGAAAACCAAGGCCTTGATCCTGCAATGAACTCTACACAGGATTCAGGACCTGCACAGAGCCCCATTGAAATTAGGAGTCCACCAGCCCAAAGCCTATTACAGAAATGAAGCCAAAGGGTGAAGGTCTTTAGCACAGGATGCAGTATTGGACACTAAAATTCAGTGACACAGGCTTTAGAGTCCTCCTGGGCTCTAAGTATTGTCAGGTCATAGAAATTATAACTATAAGCCCTTCATAATTTCAGTTACACATTAATGGCAGCAATAGAGTAGATCAACACAGTTCAACAGTCAGGGAGCATATAATAGTTAAGTTTAATGCATTCGTTTTTAAAGGAAAGCAGAAAGCTCTCAAGTTCTCCCTGGAGGTTAAAACCTCCCATCACCTCAGATGATTTAGCTAGCTAGAGTCTAGCACAAAGACCGCAAGATTTTAAGTTTCCTTTAAACAAGCTGAACAAAAGGTTACAATGACCTTAATACGAGTTAATACCGAAGCACAAGGGTAAGAGAGCCAAACTTCAGTGGATTTAAACATAACTAATTATGTACTTGAGCAAAGGATAAGGGAAAGTAGCATGTTAAAAGAAAGTGTCTATTGTAGGCATTGTAAGCACTGCCACTTTCTTACATTATAACACTGCTGCACAACAAGAATGAGGTAAAGTGTGCAGACCATGAATATGATGTCCATTAACTGATGATTGTTAGTGTGTATTTAAAGTGTGTGGATACACATTTTAATCCATCATTTGAAAAACAGTCATTTATACACTGTAGTTTAATGCACAAAAGGGCCAAATTTAGGTTGCACAGTTAATCTTAATTTTCTATTTCCTAACTTTTAAGTTTTTAAATCTAGGAAATTACACTAAAAAAACAAACTGAAAAACACAAATTCTATCATGTGACATCATACTGACACCCACATGGTTCATTGGCCAGATTGGAACTGTTTGAGCTACTGGACAAACCTCTACCACTTGAGCTAAAAGACTAAGTGAAAGCAGTAGTAGGTTGTCATACTGTATGTGGACCATAAAGGGGGGATGAGAGACACTTCACCCTGGGTTTCACAAATATTTGCGGACAGCAGAGGAATGGTGAGACTCAGGAATTTGAGATTCCATTACAGGCTTTGGAGGGGAGTGTGGTCTAGCAAGCACAGACTCTTCTCCTCGTTTTGCTGTCATGGGTACAGATACTTCTGCCTGTTTTGCCCAAGCTTGACCCCTTCCATCCCATACATTCCAACCTGTCTCAGTCCTGTCTCTTTGTCCATGGGCTTTTCCCACCTGAGCTTGCTGTCCGAGTCTTAACTTCCCCTACTACTCCTAATCTCTCCCCCTCCTCACAGCCAGGACCAGTTCTGTCCCCTTACGCTAACTCCCTCTCCCAAGTCTCCTTGCCCAGGCAGTTCTTATACTCTCCTGGCTCCTTGTCCAATCTGTCTTTTCCTTCTCTCCCACTGGCTACACATCCTAATCCACCCCCACTCCTAATTCTCCACCGCATCATAGCTCCTTGTCAGATCTATCACCCCCTTTTCCTTCCCATGATGGATTCCTAGTCCCAGTCTCCTTGTCCGGCCAGACTCGGTCTTCCCACTCGCCCCAGTTTCTCATCCAACTAAGTATCTTTTTTCCCCCACCACCTCCCCCTAGTGCTCCGACTGAACACCTTTAAATATCTCGCCCGTAATGAATATAGCTGCAGATAATGATTCTCAACTTTTTTTCATACCAACACAGCTTTTCCATATCCTCCTGCCCCCACATCTAGCTGGGACTTCCCTGCTCCCACTCCATTTAGTAATATAAAAAGGGCAGAGCGCTCACAACCCCTATGTGAAGAACCTCTGCGGTAGATTAATTAACAGATAAAAACTCGTAGTCCTTAAGTTTTATGACAGAAAATGATATAGCTTTTGTTAATAAAAGAACAGGATTTCTAAACAGCATGATGGTACACAAATTTGGATTAAATACAATAATTAAAACATAGAAAAGGAAAACTAGATATTTCAAAGGAACGAAGGAAAGACTTTTGATCTTTATTAGGAAGTGTTACTGTATTTACCCCATTTTGTTAATTAAGGGAATATGCATTTTATATTAATCTAATTAAAGAAACAGAGCTGGGAAGGAGAAAAAGATGCAGTTGACAAAAATATTTGAACCACCCTAGAAAAATCTATGCATTTTGTTTTTACATTACTGTTTAAAAACTCGAGCAGCCTGATGGTTACTGTACTCAGTTATTTTTGAAGTTCAAGAATGGTGTCTCAACATAAAGTGGACACAGATTTATGTTCTTCTGTTGATGAATGAGAAACAGATATTGATGTTTGCATCAGCAGAAGAACACACTTGTTTGTTCATAATCCAGAAATCCTAACAGGATATTTTGGTTAAGATTATTAATACAAAAACAGGACAAGAATTTAAACCTGTCCTACAGCATAAAAACTGAAACTGCACTTAGCATTTTAGTCTTTAAGGGTATTTAGAAATCTCAGTCATTACAATGACACTGTAAGGCAGTTAAAGCGTGGATTTTTAAAACTACCTTATTTCCATGTGCATTAGTCATGACTGGGTATTCAAAATCATGTATCTGTGTATACAAATGGAAGGTTATGTATGTAACTGGTGATTTGCATGCAGCTTTTACTACATGCAGTTTTGCTGGTCAAGCCACAAATGACTGGCCTAAGGCCTCACAGCAAGTCAGCGTCAGTGCAAAGACTGAATTCAGGAGTTCCTAACTCCCACTTCAGCATTCAGAGCATGCGTTTTTCTTGCATTGAAATGAAATTTGGATAGATTTAACTTCTGCTACTTCATGCAGAATGTGTTTCATACGGGACTCTTAGGGATTAAATGATATATTCCTCTCTCTTATTTACAATTCAAATAAATTTTATTTAGTGTCTTACCCTATCGTTGGGTTGATGTTAGGGTCAAAGCTGTCTTCTACAAATCGCCACACAATACTTGATTTGCCTACACCAGTGTCCTGAAAAAGAACATAGCAGTTACACCAGTGAGAATTTAACTACCAAAAACAGTTGGGCACATTTAGACCCCAATCCGCAATAAGCTCCTCATGGAAAGACTGACCCCAGTTCCTATAGAGAGCATCACTGAAGTCAAAGGGGGTCCAGCCAAGTGGAACAACTCTTAGGATCAGGGTTTTAGTAATCAAAATATTTCAGTGCAGCAAAATTGAAAAACTGAAGGTCCATAAAATAATGTTTATATTGAAAATAGGAGATAGCTCTGTTAAAGATACATTATCCCAAAACAGATATAAAAGAGATTTGATAACTTTGTATAAGACTTTAACAAAAAGCTATAATGTTCATCTCTTGAAACAGATTATTCTGTATGTTCCCCTCCCATCATGCCTCCCACACCAAAAAGTCTGCATAAGTGCTTGGTTTGAATTAGGGATATTCGTACAGATCGAGAAAGAGCTGCTGCTTTATACCTCAACGGTTAAAGTGTACATCTGTAGCTGAATAAGGTAATTAATACGTACAAGTAGATCAAGGGTGTCACACTATTACAAGCATTACAAAACACATTTCAGCCTGAGTCATTCAGTCCCACCCTATTTAATGAAAGTCCTTAAACATCTTCTGAGACATACCTGAAACTAATATTTTTTTTAATCTCACAGCCGCATGGAACAAGAGAGGAGGAAGTCTAATTTTAAGGTGACAAACCACGTTCTAAGCCACACCTTAGAAATTTAACACCAGGTTGTCTGTGTGTTTCAAATAGTAACTATGACAACTCGGGCTTAATAAAAGAAACAAAAAAGGCATGCTTCAAGTTGCATCTACTTGCACCACTAAGTTAAGATGTCTGATTGCTCACATGCCTTGATTCAGGTTTCAGATGGCAATTTAGTTAACATAGCTGAACCACTTCACAATCTTCAGATGATAGAATCAGATAGTTTACCAAACCTAATATTAGGAAATGTTTGAATAAAACAAGAAGCTTGCTTTAATTGAAGCTTGCTTTCTGCAGTGTTTGCAGCCCGGATTTAAAAATTTTATTAAAGCTAACGTTAAAAAATTATATAATACACAGGTTAAGAAAAGAGTTTCTGTACATCTGGGTATAGAGCTTAGATTATCCACATATACCAAGTTTATTTTTAAAGTCATAAGATGCTAATTATGCATTATATGTAATATACTACAGCACTAATTTGTACACAATTTAAGTTTGTGCTAATCCTCTGGAGGGTTCTCGCTTCTTTTTTGGGAGAGGAGAGAGGAATTCAAAAATATGCTACACTTATCACTTACATATTTTAGTGTTTAACAAATAACAATACAAGTCACAGAAAGTTACAAAGAAGAGAAAGGGAGATGAAAGTAAATACGTTTCCTGGCTGAGACATTTAGAAGGGGAAATTTTCTTAGTTGCTCTCTTATTCCCCCTTTTCCCACTCCATAAAGATTTCACAGGTAGAATTTGATGTAAACAAAGGATAACATATTTAGCAAGCAAAATTAGGGAATATATACCAATTTTCCAGGGAAAAGGAACAAGACTATCTAGAACCAGGAAATACATAGTCCGACCTGTCGAATTTCATTTGTTTAGGAGCAGACACAACCCCCATTAGAGCGACTCCAGGAAAAAGCTCCAGTTGACTTCAGTTGGATTTGGTTTGGAGGACCCTTGACTGGGAACACTAATTTTGGAGCTAAGAATTTTTAAAAACTTCCGTCTTTTCACATGAAGATTTTGCGATATACATATATATATATATATATATATATATATATACACATATATATATATATCCAAACAAGATTTAAAGTCTCACCTACATTTGTTTTGAAGTCTCCTTCACCCATTATCTAGTGTTTGGAGAGGGCTTTTGAAGCCTGAAAATGGCATTACGTGTCTGACATCAAACTACATAAATACAAGGGCTAAATATTATTCAAATAACCAAAAGCCTTGGACAGCATAAGGGGGATAGGAGCAGAGCAGTTTCAACACAGGACCATTTTTTAATAGGGGAGCCTTGAAAATAAAAAAGTGTGTGTTATTTTGTGTCTCAAACACAGACAACAAAAATTCTTCCTCGAGAGAAAGGCTTTACTAGCTGTTTACACACAAACAGATGCTGCAGAAATCAACACCTGCACTGGAAAGAGACAAAAATATCTTCTCACCACAGGAAAAACACCGTCACAAACCACCTTCGCTTTAAAGCTGTTTTAAGGGCTCTCATGATCACACATGGCAGAAATCCCCCCCCCCTTACCTTTCAAATGAATCCCTCTATGAGGGAACCCCCCCTCCCCATTCACCAAGACCACCCGGGGGGCCTATACAACAGACACCCCCTTCCTTATCACCCTAGTTACACCCAGCAGGTCACTTACCCCCAGCAAGCAAACTTTCAGCTCCCTCAGAGCCATGGCCAGGGAGGCTGCTGCCTTACAGAGAACCAGAGGCGCAGCCCAGCATCACCATAGCCCCCACCCTGAGCACCCCCGCTGAGGAGCCCTCCTGGGCACAGGCAGCAGGGTCTCCCGAGGACTCCCTGCCACCTCCCCTCCCGTCACTGCTTACAGGTAACCTCCGCTTCTCAGGCGCCACACACCAGACGCCATCTTGGGCAGCCCATACGAGTCACCTGACTACCCCCCCCTCCCTTCAGGGGCACACTTCTTTAAAGGCTGTAATTTTCCTGTCTCCTGGGGCTAGCTGGGCACTTGGGGGGCCACCTGCCTCCCGGGCAGCATTTGTTTATTAAATCTAGGGAGTGGGGGGAGTGGGGGTTGAGCCGGGGTCAGGCAGCGCAGGCAGCTCCGCCCTCTGCCCCCCCCCCATCTCTTTTCCCCATGTCCATTCCAAGATGGCTGGTAAGCAGCTCTCGCTCCTCTCTTCCTGCTCCGTGTGGGGGTGTGCGTGTGTGTTGGGGTGTGCGGGTGACTAACGCCGAACTGCCGTGTAACTTCGTGCGTGCCTCTCTCTTCCTCTGTCTCTTGTCTCTCCAGAGAGCCTTGTGAAACCAACCCCCCGTGTCTCTCTCTTTTGTTTTTGTTTGTAGGGATCCCTTTGTATTTTGTGGATTTGCAGGATGACTTAGATGATTGTGAGTAACGGTTTTTACTTGTTTTACTCATTCACCCACATGCTCCTTTCTGCACCGCCCCCCATCTCCCTCCCCCACGCTTTCACCCAGATTAGGGTGAAAGAAAGAGACGTGTGAGGCTCATTTTACTGATAGGTGAAAGATCAGAGAGGGCTTGGGTTTTCTTATTTAACACACAGACACACAGGCAGTCTTGCATTTTCATGTTGCTGCTGGCAGAGGGGTCTCTAATGGAGTAATTTCTGTGCTTTACGCTAAATTTTTAGGGCTCCTTATGCCACCTAACTGTTGTGATTTGATTTTTTTTTAAATGCTCATTGACCCCGTAAAATCCTTTATTGTAAGACGGGAAAGAGGCGGGGGGCTTTAAAACGCCTTATAAAATGATAGGTTATTTTATTTTAAATGTCTCACTAAAACACACTGCAGAAAGCTGTGGGTACAGGAGGGAATTAACCCTAAATGAAGGAGGCTTGTCAGATCTGGATTCATGGGATGGAGACCTGAATAACGGGAAAAGGGGACAAGTTAATTCAGAACTGTCATAAGCTATGATACTTTGAATGAGAGATGTTTCTAAATTGTTTTTATAATTTTTTGCATGTCTAATTGTAACCCCAAAATGTCAATCTTACCTTATATTATCTGTGTGTGATGAATTTTTTGTTTAGTAAAATGCCTAGCACATATTTGGGTGTTGCAGAAATAATACTTTAAAAACTGAAATGCAGTTAATTGCCAGTGAAGGAGCCTACATTCAGGTCTGTGTTTGTTTATAAAGTTGAAAGATGAAGTGTGCGAGGTAATATCTTTCTCTCTCACCAACAGAAGTTGGTCCAGTAACAAGCTTTCAATCTTATACAGAGCTTTTCTTCATGTCAGGTTTATAAAGTTGACATTAGTTCTGTTGCTTGCAAAGAATGTTTCTAGCAGTTGGCCTAAGACAAGGACTTTTTGTTGTGATAATTTGAATGAGTGAGATTTTTAAATGATTAATTGAAACACACAGGACAACAATTTTTTACAAGGTGGTTATTTGTTTTGCGTTTCTTATGCCATTGTGAGAGTTACAGTGATCCGGAAAAAACGTATGATCACTTTCTGTGATCTAGACTCTGTCTCAAGTGCTAGTGAAGGATATGAGGGAGTTCAATGTTCAACCTGTTACTGTAATACTCTTCCCATCACCCAGTTTTCTACAAACTTCTCACTATCCTACTGAGGTCTGTCTTGATAAGGTTGCAGGTCTCATACATTCTCCTTTTAGCATCTCTCATTGTGACTTTTTAAAAAATGTGATTGTACTACTTTCCAGAACTGCCACTGATTTGTTTGGAAGGAAACTTCACTCATGGATTAATTTTGAGTCTGCTTTTAAAAACATCTCCTCTACTAATAGCAGATTTTTACAGAATGCTTCAATGTGACATTTAAAATCTCCCTCCAAATTGTTTGTACCCTCCCTTATTTAGGCCCTGATTATGCAGTGAGCTCTGCACAGCAGATTCTTGTGTCTATGTAAAGCATTGTTGAAGGATTAGGGCCTCAGGTCCCAATCCTGCAAAGGGATGTGCATGTCAGAAGCTCCATTGTCAATAGGACAACTCACATACTTAAAGTTGAGGACATGCATGTCCTGAGTACATATGTGTTTAGTGGCTTGAGGGCCACAGACTCCTAGAGTGTGTTTACATTGTAATAAAAGATGGTGGTGGGGCTGTGTCAGCTGATTTGGACTTAGGGGGGCTCAGGCTGCGGGGCTATACAATTGCAGTGTAGACATTCGGGTTGGGCTGGAGCCCCGGCTTTGGGACCCCAGTGTGGTACTAACTGGCACTTTGGATGGCAATTTGGGTTTATCATTTGAAAAAAATGGTGAGCTTTTTTAAAGTTGTTGCTTGTGGGACCTGTTCTGTATTGCTTAGACAATCCTGATTTGTGCAGGAGATGGCAGTTCAGAGACTGGGGTATAAAAATTGTCTTAAAGCGAATTGAAAATTATATGGAATCACCCTTTAAAGTGATGAAATTTGGCAGGTCTGGATTTGTAGGGTTATGCTTGTTTTTCCCACTTCAGTTTATACATTTGTCTCTCTGGGATATTGGTTTTAAACAGAGAGACAGAGGGCTATTGCTTGCTAAGTTTGTGCCATGACCTCAAACAACACCAAGTACCTTTGTTGAGCAGAGGATTTAAATTGGGAGCAGATTGGCTAATACACTTCTGTTTGCCCACACTGGATTTGAAAGAAGCTTCTCAAAGCTCAGTACATCCCACCTTAAAGTTCCATTAATAACAAGGGGAGCCAAAGTAGCTGGATCTGCAGTTTAAACCCATTAGTAGAGTTGAAAATCTGTTCTGTTTTGCTTTTCTCTGCCACAATTAAAATAAATAAACAAACCCGCTAATAATCCAACCAGAAAATAGACTATTTATGCCTTGCCAACTAATTCTTCCCCCTTTGATTGGAAAGAGTGAAAGATCTCTGTCTGCCAGCTGAACTCTTCTGTTTTCAGTGCAAGCACAGTACAAGCAACAGTCCAAACCTCCCACGGTGTCCTGCCAATGTGCCTTGACTGACTTGGAGGGTACCATCTCCAGGGGTGAAAGGGCAGATCATTCTCCATGGCCAGTGAGTCCTTGGCTTCTTTGCCAAGGCTATCAGCAGAAGTGGCATTTGTCCTGGTAACTTGACTAAAATAGTTTTATGATTGTAAGCCAACCTTCTGGCTTGGGGGATGAAGCTCAAGTTTGCCTCACCTGAGGATTTTTTTTTAATTATTTTGCAGTTTTGAATCTAGAATGGTGATCCAATAATGGAAAAAGTGTGCTTTGTATATGTCTATTTAATTTTACATCAATCTATATGTACCGCTATCAATTTCAGGTTGATATAGACATAATGCAACATGTTGATTATCACTACTATGTCATGGACAGAGAGAGAAAAATGTCTGACTTGAAGTATTGTTAATGACACCTATTTAGTTTTGAACTAGATCTTGAATTAAAAATGCAGAGTATGAACTGCTCCTAGTTGGTGTGAAAGAGCACCTAGAATTAAGATGCAAAATCTGAGAACTCAGTGTGTTGGCTTGATAGTTTTGTTTTTTTAATTACAAAAGGACCCAGAAGCCCCAATCTAGATCAGTTGTGCTAGGTGCAATTGTGCTAGGTGCTGTGATTAGTCTCAAAGGGCATGTCTACACTGCAGTTGGGAGCTGGCTTCACGCTGCAGGTAGATGGGAGCTTTGCTCGAGCTAATAGCAACATGGGCACGATGGAACGGGTGACCGCTTGGGCTAGCCTAGCCACCTGAGGGCAAACCTACCCAACCCTCTTGTTATGTACTTGGTTGGCTAGCTTGAGCCGCTGCCCATGCCACTGTGACAACACTGCTATTTATAGCTCAGTGGCTCAAACAGAGCTAGCATGTATCTGTCTACCTGCATTGAGAAGCATGCTCCTAGCTGCAGTGTGGACATACCCTAAGGAAAAGGTTATGGAGCATTTTTAAGCAACTCATTGCAGTGAATCACTAACTAAAACTAGATCTATGGTGTCTGAAGGAAAGAAAGCATTAAATGGTGGAGATATTGGTGAGGAGATGTAATGTGCTACAACTGATTTTATTAAAACAATCAAACAAAAAGAGCCAGAAGAGCTCCTGGGAATTATGGAATGGGAAATTTCCCCTAAATTCCAGGGGAGCTGATGGAGAAACTAATTGTGGATAGTGTGATACTGCACTTGAATAAATATTAACTGAGGGTCAAACCAATACTGACTTTGTAAGATACTTTTTAATTCCCCACTGTAAAAGCTGTCAAACCTGTATACAATTATTAAAGAAGATTAATAAAATAATAAATGAAGCTGATTCTGTACCTCCTTTTGTAAGGCTAAAGAAAATATTGGTTAAGAAATGAGGTTTGATGGTGGATTTAAAAACTGAGTAAGTGAGAAGAATGTAGGGAATGACTGCTCTTTGGTCTTTTGAGAGATTAATAGTTCCACAGGGGTGGGTATTGGTATTAATATATTTATTAGTGTTTGGGTGAGGGAAATGGGCGGTGAGATGGTGGCATTTGCTGATGTCATTACATTGTTTGGATAGTAAAACCTATGGCAGGATATTAGATTTAAGTACCTTTGAGACAGTCACATGATATATTAAATTCAACTTCAGTAGTGCGCATTGGCTACACTAGTTAAATTTCTTATACACTGATGGATTCTGAACTTGTCTACTTGATCTTCAAAGTGGGAAAATATGGTAGGCCTCTCAGTGGATAGTTTAATGAAACTGTGAGTCCTGTGTGTGTCAGCAATTGTGAAAGCATATTGGGTGCATTAGAAATAACAGTTCATGATTTTCTGTATTTTCTTTTACACGTGCTTATAATATATCCAGAGTACTGTGTGCACTTTTGATTTCCTCACTTTTGGAAAGAGAGTTGAGATTAACATGGGCCAGAGAAGGTCAGTGAAGATGGTTAGAGCTATGGTGGAATTTATTTTAATGAGTTAAGAGGCTGCTAAAACTAGGATTATTTAACTCTTTACATTCAGTATATAACAAAAGTGGTGTGTTGTGTAGCTGCTCTTCCGGGCCCCGATCTTGCAAACACTTAAGCACGTGCTTAACTTTAGTAATTTGAGTAATCAGTGGAACTACTTAAGATAGTAAAGTGAAGCATGTACATAAATGTTTACAGGCTAGTGCAGTATCACTTTAGAACATAGACCCATGATTGGTTTGTTTATTTGTTGCAATCAGAGTTGCAGGGTATTCTACTGCAATAGTCAATTTTATGAAGGGTATAGGAGCAACTGATCAGTTCCTTCATTTTAATGCTGTTTCCTAATACGAGAACAAAGGGGCACTTGATAAAATTAGTGGCTGATAAATTTAGTATGAATTAAAATAAATATTACTTCACACGAAATGTCGTTAGTTTAAAGAATTCACTGCTGTAGAAATATGTTTAATATGTCTGGATTTAAAAAAACCCAACTTTTATTATCAATAGTATTTCTCATTATACCGGGTCAGACAAGGGTAATCAAATCTCATGCTTCAGTATGTAAACTGATTGTTGCAGAGTCAGGAAGGAACTCTAAGCACCTGACACACAGGGTATAACTTATTCAGAACTTTTAGCGATGTCATCAATGTCTTCTGAAGCATCAGGGTTTGTCTACTGCCAGTTAGGATATTAGACGTGATGGAGCACTAGTCTTATTGAGAAAGGCACATCTTATTATCTTAAACGGATCTGATGTTTGCTGCACTAGCCTGCCGAGTCAGTTTCACCACTTGTCAACTCTTCTTGGGCCTGAGTAATGTTGGTGGGTGGGTGTGGGTTTTTTTTTTGTTTTGTTTTTTTTAATGCAGATACAAATCGTAAACCTGTGGACACTTACCTGTAGGCTGGTATTGTTTCTAAAATAATTAGTAATGCCACCTGCAAGAAGTAGAAATGGCTAGTTAAGTGGAAGTAAATTTTAGTTTCCAGGTTATAGGTCGCCTGTATACAGTACTATATCTCTGTGTGGCTATACTGCCCCTTCAACTGTCATATCTGTAAAAGATAGTTGTGAAGTAGTTGGATGATTTAAATATCAAGAGGAAAAAATACTCAGACCCTTGTTTAAAAAAAATAAAAAAAAAACCCCAATAAATATTAGCATGCCTAGTTATGTGCTTGTGGGTGCATTTGTGGTAGCTGAATATGCACAAGTAAAATTGAAAAATTGGGCCTTCACGTTAATCCCAATTTTCTTCTGCTTTGCTTTGTGTGCATGATTCAGCTCTTACTTTAGTCTCTTGTTCAAATAGTTTCCTGTGAAACTTCATATTGCAGTAGAAGAGGCCAGCTAGCTTTCTTTTTTTTTTTTTTTTTTTAAAAAGACTGCTATCAAATTCTGTCATCAGCTGTGTGCACACCATTCCCTTTGAAGGAAATTAGCTGTGTGCCTATCTAAAGGCAGAATTTGACCATACATACGTAGGACATCCTGTGTCTGAAACCAACTTTTTTGTTGTTTTAAATTTAATTTTATCTCTTGGCAGGAAGTATGCAGTATGCTCCAAGAGCCCTAATTTATAATGATGATACTAGAGGGGCATAGGCCCCTTTCTGTAGTATTCAGAGTAGCAGCCGTGTTAGTCTGTATCCGCAAAAGGAACAGGAGTATTTGTGGCAGTTTAGTTAGTCTCTAAGGTGCCACAAGTACTCCTGTTCTTTTTTCTATAGTATGCAAATGTTCCCCGATATTACTGATGGATACCTCTCTGTGAGGTTAGGGGGAAAAAAGACACACTTCCCTAGGGTGCATATTGGGAGGGGAGAGTAAAAAGCAAATTTGGCATTTCGCAGCGACTTCACATTTCGTTTTTATTACATATGCATCACACCTGCAGAGTTGTGCTGAAAATAGCTATCTGCATAGTTTTAATATTTGCTGATTGATACTCCAAATAATATACCCATATCAGTTTAGTATTTATATACACTGCAGTATCACTCTAACACTATCATTGGTAGTGGAGCATTTTAATGTGGTTCAGAGCCAAAGTTCGTTATATCAGGGCACACATTAAGAAGATCTTTGGGGAAAAGTGTTGACCTTTTTAAAATTAATGCTGTAATAAATGAAGGGTGAGAACAGAAGTGAAGGTGTTTATCCTTATTAAATGCAAGCATTTGAACCCTGTGACGAGTGTGGTATCCGATAGCTTGGAGAGTGTAAATGACAGTGTAGATATAATTTTTTTAATGTACTGGCAAATCCTAATTTGAAAATGAATAGACAGATATAACAAATACTTAATGAATATAAAGAAGTCTTGTGCAATTTGTAACATCCCATTTGGAGGGATTTTAGTTATTGGCTTGTCAGCTATTGGGAAGGTATGTTACTCTTATTAAACAATAATACTTTAACATAAAGCTTTACTTCTTCAAAGCATTTTATATGAATCAGTTAATCTTCACAATGTCCCAGTGAGGTAGATTTAAATATTATTATTCTCATTTTACATAGCAGGAAACTGAGACGCGATTAAAGATCCTTTCTGAAGTATGTTGCAGAAGTTCCATTGATTTCACTTGGAGTAGGACTGGGTCCAATGTGACTCTCCCACCCGAAGTCCATTGATGGAGTCTGTCAGAGCCGGGAGATGCTAGCAGGGATTTGGAGCAATCAAATTTTTGAATTGCTCCGCTCCAGCTCCGGGCATAAAACCTACTGGTCCGGGTTCCGCTCCAAAGCCCTGGATGCTAGATCACAATCCATTAGCCTACGCATGCATCAATTTAAAATTAAAGCATAACAGAATATACCTGATCAATAAGTGCAGTAAATACCTGATTACTTGTTGTTTTTATTGTGTTGTTTGAAGAGCTGCTTTTTTTATATATGCAACAATATCATTTAGCATTTCTTGCTCTTTGAAAGCTTCCACTGGTTTGAGAGACTCCCTTAGATGTATAGTGAGGAATTCTGGTGCAACCAATACTAATGTTGTAATTATGATCACAGTAATTACATAGATTATACTATATATGTGGGCTCTGTGTATAATTCTTAGTAAAATGATGTCAACAGGTGCAGAAATTGAAGTTCAAGGGACAAAGTAGAAGGTATAGTTGAATGGAGGTCATCTTTAATATACTATATGCAGCTTAATTTGCTGTTAAAGTTTATTTCTTTAAGGACAGAGGTTAGAAATAGCTTATCCTGTGGATCAAACTATTATACCTATTATTTATGCGTGGTCTGTAACGTTTACAGGACTAGAAGCCAGTGACAACAGATGGGGTGGAGAGCAAATACTAACAGAGTACTGTTTGGGTAACAATGTTGTTAAGAGTCTGAAATCACAAGAAAATCACACTTGCATGGAGATGTTTATGTATCTTCAGTAAAAAACTCCCAAATGTGTCTGCAAGGGAAAATTACTAATATTTATTACGGAAATTCTGATCCACCCCGCATTGCCTGTCTGAAAATAAATGAGAAACAGAGTGGATAAGGTAATATCTTTTATTGGACCAACTTCTGTTGGTGAGAGAGACAAGAAGTTGATCCAATAAAAGATATTACTTCACCCACTTAGTCGCTCTAATATCCTGGGACAGTCGTGGCCACAACTCTGCATACAACAATGAAAATAAATCATAACTTTCCCACTCTATCATTATACTAGCCACTCTTATTTGATTTGTTTAAAATTATCCAAATTAGTATTTCAACCCCTTGCATTCAAAAAGTGTTAAGCTTCAAAAATCACAAGATTAACTTTATAATCATGAGGGTTTTTTTAAAATGAATCGTGGGTTTTTTATTTGATTTCTGTGTTTGAGCCTTTACAGTTTGTTTTCAAGCTTTTCTCCACAATCACAAGGACTAGAAACTTTTTTTAAAATGAAAGATAAGATTCTCATGTAACTAATTGCACGATTCCAGGAGCTATGGCTTCAAGAATTACACCACATATCACACAATTCACGATAAATTTGCGAGACTTCTTCTCCCCCCCACCCCCGATAACTGATTTTTGGCTTGGGTGCTAGAGTCAAATCAGTATATTTATAGAAGTGGGATATACACCCCCAATAAAATTCTTTCTTCCCAGAAGACCAAAACAGTTTGTTAGGTTCTTATGATATGTGTATCCCTAAAATGTCAACACTTGGTCAAAATTTAAACAAATATTCGTTTTTTTCCAAGACAAAATCAAGTTTTTATTCTGAAATGTGTGGAGTTTTTTTGTTAAAGCCTTATAAAACCTAATTTTAATATAAATATCTTCATGGCTTAAAGAAAAATGAAAAGTATTTTTGTTTGAATTTAAACATTCACTTACAGCGTTTGGGATGTAAACTCTGTAGTACTGAGCATGAGAATCTGAAAGTGAAACTGAATAGTCTTCACTGCTGAAGCTGAGGGGCAAAATGTAAGCAATCAGCAAAAACTGAAAAGTAAGATTATTTTTTCATTTTTAATAATCTAAGGAATTATTAGTAACAGGTAAAGACAAGTTTCTTAGATATGATTTTTAACCTGCCTGTACTTACTGAACAGCACTCAGGAACGCACACAAATATTGAGAGCCTTAAGGCAGCACTATTTCCAAAAAAAACATAAAAAGCTTATAGACATTGATTCTGGATTTAATTGTCCATGTAATCACATTTTTGGTGAATCGCTGTTTCTAAAAGATGATTATGTAAGTTGAGTCTTTGGGTGTGTCTACACTATAGAGCTTTTTGCTGGCCATAGCTACTCCAGCAAAGCCCCCTAGTGGATATTCAACATATACCAGCAAAAGCAGTTCTGTGGGTTTAGTTACACCACCTCCCTGAGTGACATAGTGTTCAAAAGCACTCTTCTGTTGTATCTTTGAGTATACACCTGGGATTTTGCTGACATAGCTACGTTGGTTAGGTGTGTATGATTTCCCCCCACTCCTAGCTGACATAGCTATTTTGGCAAAACTTTATAGTGTAGACTAAGCCTTACGAAGGAACGTCACTTACATGAAGGAGTTTTGCATTTTCCAAAAATAAACCAGGTAGGGCTGAGACTTTCGGAGCCATCAATAGGAGTTAGATGCACAGCTCATTAATTGCAGTGGGAAATATGTGTCTAAGTGGCTTTGGAAATCTCAACCTATTACGTATAAGGGACAAATCGTGACTTTTGCAGTCATTGTTAAAATTCCCATTTACTTCAATCAGACTGACTTCACTTCTGGATTCATCCTTAAAAGCTTAGTTGTTGAAGTGCATGAGGGTGTGGCCATTGACCTCTCTAAGTGAAGAGTTGGATTCTATCTGAGCAGTTTTAAGCACAGTACTGATAGGTGGTTCTGTTATGCAGAATATTTCTAAAAGGGATTCTGCCAAGGAAATATATTTAATGCTGTGATTTCTTCTCTTACTGACATGTTTGTTTGTTTTTAAAGTTGGATTTGAAGACTATGGACCAGATTGTGATAGCATGAGGATAACTGCATTCTTGGACATTCCGGGACAGGATAACTTGACTCCGCTTGCTCGTTTGGAAAAATATGCTTTTAGTGAGAATATATTTAATCGGTAAGGACATGACAATTAGACTAATATTTTTAAAGACAAGGCTAGACATTTCTGCATTGTTATTTTACTCCCCATAGTTTTCTAGCCATTATGTTAATATTTTTTATTTTATTCTGAATCTTATTATGGATTTTAAATGAAGAATAAAATATTATGTTACCATACCTCTTGTGCATTTTTAAATGCATATTTATTATAGGTTTTATTGTAGTAGAAACAGAATTATTGTTGTACATAATTTCTACAAGGGCCCAATTTTCAGTTTTGGTCACCTTAACAGGACATCTATATCCCACAGTTCTACATTTGGTTTGGAATGTAGCCATACTGTGTACCTGTTCTGTATGCCTGAACATTTAAAAAGAAGATTGGCCATCCTTTTAAGGTGCAAAATGCTGCACTTAGGAAGGAAAAATCAAATGTACAAATATAAAGTGGGGAATAACTGGCTAGGGGGAAGCACTGCTGAAAAGGATCTGGGAGTTATAGTGGACCACAGAGTGAATATGAGCCAACAATATGATGCATTTGCAAAAAAGCTACTACCGTTCTGGGGTATATGTATGACCACAAGAGGTAATTGTCCTACTCTACTTGGCACTGGTGGCCTCAGCTCGAGTATTGTGTCCAGTTTTGGGCACCACACTTGAAGAAAGATGTGATCAAATTTGGGAGAGTCCAGAAGAGAGCAACAGATGCTAAAAGATTTACAAAACCTGATCTATGAGGAAAGGCTAAAGCAAACTGGGTACATTTAGAGAAAAGAAGACTGAGGGAGGACCTGATAAGTTTTCAAATATGTTAAGGGCTATTATAAAGAGGATGGTAATCAATTTTTCTCCCAGTGTAGGTAGTTAGATCTATTAGGAAAAATTTGCTAACTATAAGATAGTTAAGTGCTGAAATAGGTTTCCAAGGGAAGTTGTGCAATCATCATCATTGATGATTTTTAAGAACAGGTTAGACAAAAGCCTGTCAGGGATAGTCTATAAATAATGGCCCTACCTCAGTGCAGGGGACTGGACTAGATGACCTTTTGAGATCCCTTCCAGCCCTGCATTTTTATGATATTCTCCCCTGCCCCTTTCCCCCTCACCCCCCAAAGCTGTCAGCAGGATGTTAAAGTGCACATTATGTTGTCCCTTCGCAGACAGATTATTGCCAGAGGTCTACTTGATGTCTTTCGAGATTTCAGTAATAATGAAGAAGATTTCTTGACGGTAATGGAGATAGTGGTCAGACTGTCCGAAGATGCAGGTTTGAGATTCAATTTCTTAATTTTTTAAAACTCCTTATGTAGTACTTGACTGACTTACTACTGCTTGGTTTGGGTTGACAAATACTGTGTAAGGGTTCATTGAGCAGGAGGGACAGGTCTATGTACTGTGAACACCTTGTGACCTACTTTTTATTCAGCTCTCCACTCTACCTTTGTATATGTGATATATGCTGTCTTTGGAGTGGTGTGACATCTGTTAGTGACTGAAGGACGTGGCTTCTGGCAGCAGTTCCACATGCAACACTTAGCAGCCAGGTGTATCAATGAACTCTTATCTTCTCTTAGTTTAGAAATCATACTCATTCTGGAGTATATCTTTGATCCATCTGGCTCTGAAGAGGAAGAAGGAATGTGACTGTGTTAAAGCACAGGGTAGATTGAGCAAAACACACTTGCTTAATGTACCTCATGTATCTTATATGACACCCAGTACTGTAGAGTTTAACTATCTCACAATCTTTAATGTATTTATCCCATAACATCCCAGAGGTAAAGAAGGGCTGTTTATCACCATCTTGCACATGGGGAACTAAGACCTAGAGAAGCTAAGTGACTTGGCCAAGGTCACACAGGAAGGCTTGGGCACAGCAGGGACTTGAACCAAGATTTCCCGTAATCCAGTGTCCTAGTCACTGGACAATTCTTCTTCTCTGGAAACGGTTAATGGCTTTGCCATATGGGAGCCATAGAGACTGGAACACCAGCTTCTGTGTTTTTGCTTATTTCTCTATGGGCTCTGTCTTAAAGTCAGCTCCTGACTTAAAAAAATCAGAAGGCAAAGTCTGTACATAGAAAAAGTACAAACATAAAGACTTAAGCCAAGGTACTAAGAGAGTTAGGTACCCAGATCCCATTAAAATTCTATGGGAGTTGGGTGTGTGACTCCCTTAGGTTCCTTTGAAAATCCTGTTCCAAAACTATATTCCTTCATTTAAATTAGCGATGAATACTTACAAATTCCACTGAACTCAGCAGGAGCAGCAGGTTGTCAAGACCTCTAAAAACCAGGCCACTTAATGTAGGTGCCTAAGAATAGATCTGGGTGCTTAACTTTAGGCACCCAGAATTGAAAAAAGTTATTTCCCAAAACATTTCTCTACTTACTAAGAGTAGTTAGGGTAAAAATATATGTAACCCTCCCCCCCACATACTCCCAAAAGCGCACCCACACTTTGCTCGTACTGTGTATATTGTGGGCAAGTTAACATGGGTTGAAGAATTTTGTATTTGAATTTCCTGATGTTTGGGGGAGTTTGGTTTAACATATGCATTAACATATGGTTTTGGGAATGTTTTTTGGTCACATATTATTTATGTATATTTAATATGACAACTTCTGTAAGTGATTGCTTTCTTTTATAGTGTGCTGAGTTGACGCCTGAACTAGTTAACTGTTTAAAGTTTTGTTTCTATGATATTTTTCTGCTTGTTTCTTTTAAACGAGTCTGTCTTAAAAACAATTGGAAAATGTTAATTGCAATGAAGATCATTTCAAGGGAGAAATAGCTTTTAAAATACATATTTCTATCTTATTAGTAGTTATATGATATGTTTTTTATGACAGACTCGTTTAAAAGAAACAAGGATACTTTTCAAAAGATGAAAAATATCCAGCGAACCTTAGCAAAACACAGGAAAACGGTGTGAAAAATGTGTGCATCCCTTTTCTTTTAGACCATTAGCTCCATCCGCATGCATTGGCTCATAGATAAATGAGGTACTAGTACGCAGAAGCTGTAAGTAAATTAGTTATAATGCATGAAAAGGGCAAGATTCTCAAGGAAGATAGCTATCCATTTGTTTAAAAATATGGATCTAAGTCTCTTGGGCTGATGGGAGGTTATATTTGAGACCGTTTGATTTCTCAGCTGACCTTTAAACACAGATATTCTAAATGGTGACATTTCTAAAAACAGGATTTTTCTTTTTTGTGTATGGCTTTTCATAGTTTCCCAAGAGGAAATGCTATTTTATTGAATGTATCTGGTTCTAACTTTAAACTTACTAAAGCCATTTTGACTTTCTCTATGCTGCCAGAGCCTACTGTACGGACAGAACTGATGGAACAAATACCTCCCATTGCCATTTTTCTGCAAGAAAGTCGACCAAACTTCCCAACAGCATTTTCTGACTACCTTATGCCCATTGTAGTGAGATACCTCACAGACCCTAACAACCAGGTAGGAAATCTCAGACTGTAAAAGTTGTATAGTTAATTCAGTATGGCATGTGGACCTTTCACAGTACGGAGGAGTTATACATTAATTTCTATTAGTACTAATAATACTTAGATCTTATATAGTACTTTACAAAGGCCGTCTGTATCATTCCCATTTTACAGATGGAGGAACGGAGACATAGAGATCGGAAATGACTTTCCAAAGGTCACCCAGCAGGTCAATGATAGAGTCAGGAATAGAATCCAGGTCTCCTGAGTCCCAGTTCAATGTTCCAACCAGGAAGCTAGTGCCCAAAGTTGGGTTAAAAGTCCCCTTAAAATCCTCAAGTTTTTATGTTTGTTACTAAGAATATCTTAGTTTTATTAAAAGTTATGAGCTTTTCACTGTTTTCTTGACTTTTTGCACTCCATTCAGTGAAAACAGATATTGACTTGACTTTTATGGTTCTCATAAAATACTGCATTTACAGTGTATTTTTTTTAATCTTTTCTTTTGCATGTTACTAGGTTAGAAAAGCAAGTCAGGAAGCACTGCTGATACTGCTAGAACAAGAACTCATTGCTCAAAATGATATTGAAAATAAGGTGTGTCCAATTCTGTTGGACCTCTCTGCTCCAGACAGTGACGATGAGTACAAAGTGGAAGCAGTGAATGTAAGTGGCAGTGAAAAAGATTTTTTGTTTTAAAATTGTATCCCCTATTTGGACACTTTTTTTTTTTTTAATTGGTGTATATATTGGTCAATGCAAGGATCTGGGAGATGGACTTTGTATTCAAACTTTTAACTTGCTAATTAAGTAAACTAGTTAACTGGAAGATTAGTTTTAATTCTGCCTGTATTTCTCAGTTGTCCCATTACAAGTGATCTTTCTGTAAAGGACTGACCAGTTTCCCAGCCCCTTTCCAGTGTCTCAATATGCATGTCTGCATGTGAGATTTAAACAGACACACACACACCGTAAAAAAACACAACAAAACTAGCGAATGAAAATTACACTAAGGCCTTGGCTACACTGGCGCTGTACAGCGCTGCAACTTGCTGCACTCAGGGGTGCGAAAACGCGCCCCCCCCCCCCCCCAAGCGCAGCGAGTGCAGCGCTGTAAAGCGCCAGTCTAATCACAGTCTGCAGCGCTGCACGCTTGCTCGCAACACTGCAAGCTACTCCCCTCGGAGAGGTGGAGTACATACATCGTTGCGAGAGCTCTCTCGCAGTGCTGGCGGCGCGACTACACTTGTGCTTCACAGCGCTGCCGTGAATTCCCGCGTGTAGCCAAGGCCTAACTTGAGTTCTGGAATTTGCTGTCTTCCAGCCTCAGCCAGTGCTGGTAAAACATTTCTAGATCAAGGAATATGAGTTGATCAAGGTCCTCTTTTGTAAACCTTCTGGAATAGAATTAAAGCCCGATACAATGAAAAAAACTTAGAATTATGATTAAAACGGAGATGCAAGATGGTATTGGCCATTATTTTGAGAAGTTAGAAACCAGTGTTAAAATCCTCTCTAAGCTTGGAATGCCAGCTTTAAATATGGTAAGCCACTGAGGCTTGAATTTATGTGGTCATTAGTAACTTGTTGTATTGGGCCCCTTGTGACCCCAAACTTGCATCATTGTCATCAATGCAAGTTGTGCCATTAACTTGGATGGGAGCAGGTTTGGGCTCTTAAACACTAATTTGGATCTCTTGTAAGGAACCTTATCTAGTTCATAAGAGATCACCAGCTAAAATTGAAGTGATGAAGAAAGCAAGATGGTAATGAGAACAATGTCACAGTAAGGTTTTTTGGTCTGCCAAAGATAGAAGCACTTTGTGAACCAATTCAAATAACTTTTCAACTAGTACATTTTCTGGGCCTAGTACATGTGGTCAGACAGAAGAAAATTCTGAGCCCTGCATCAGTGAAGCATTTGAGGAATCCTTTGGACTCCCCTGCTTTTGAGACTGTTATTTATAATAACTCTTCTTGGAAAAATCTTTTTTTTTTTCTGCTTGTAAATGTTGTTACACCCACCTTATATAGCTTTCAGTCAGACAGTTAGTCAGACTTTCCAAATCTTATTTTCCTAAGTAATTTTCAAGAATAGGCATCATTATGGTGTTGACAAACAATTTCAGTTGACACTGGGAGGCTACATCTACACTATGAAGTAGGGGAGTTATCTTCCGGCTTGCGTACACATACAGTAGCTCATAGCAGTATAGCCACGGTAGCATGCGTAGCAGCAGTGGAGGCATGACTTAGCCTGCAGAGCACAAACCCACCTGAAACCAGTGGTATGTACTCAGCACAGCTAAGCCATGCTACAGCTGCCACTACTTGTGCTACTTTGGCCACACTGCTACTTATACTCACATTAGCTTGATGAGAGCTAGTGTGAGTATGTGTAAGTGAGCAGGGGAATCTCACCCTAGCTTGTAATATAGACGTAGCCTGATGGTGTGTCTACACTGCAATTGGAGGTGTTATTCCAGCACATATAGATGTAACCGAGCTAACTTTAATTTAGCTAGCTCAGGTACCAGTAGTAGTAAAGCTGTGGCAGAACAGGCTTCGGCATGGACTAGTTGCCTGAATACATACCCAGGGTCCCAGGTGGGCTTGTACAGCCTGTGCTGAAGCCTGTGCTCTTGTAGCTTCACTGCAGTTGGTATCCAAGCTAATTAGATTAAAGCTGGCTAGAGTATGGATATACACCTGTACCCTGATATAACGCTGTCCTCGAGAGCCAAAAAATCTTACCGTGTTATAGGTGAAACTGCGTTATATCGAACTTGCTTTGATCCGCCGGAGTGCGCAGCCCCGCCCCCTCCAGAGCACTGCTTTACCGCGTTATATCCGAATTCGTGTTATATCGGGTCATGTTATATCTGGATAGAGGTGTACATGCTGCAGGTTCCCCCCTCCGCCCCCCCCATTGCTTTATGGACATATTCTTAAAGAGACACTGTAAAACAGCACAGCTTCAAATTACCTATATTAAAATTATAATATAGTTGGCTAACTGTCTAAGGAAACTAATAGTAATTCATCACAAAAGGATATTTTTTCTGTATAAAAAGTTCTTGGTATGTAATGCTCTAATAAGAACTCTGTTATAAACTTGTGCCCCTTCCTCTGACTGCAGCATCAGTTAATCTACAATCCCAGAGTAGTGCTGACATCACAGTATTGATGCACAAACAAGCAAGCAACAAAACCTATGTTAATTACAAGTGCAATTAAATTCATAGGGAAAAATCAATGTTCTCCATATTTGGGAAAAGATCAGAATCAAAGTTTATATTTTCAAGGTGCTAAAAGATTGTTAGAAACGGAGAGCAAATAAAATTAAAACATTTGGCAGCATCCCTTAAATAGATGCAAAGGTCATAATTTCCCCCAATGATCTCTTTCTGAAGTCTTCAGATTTCTACCCTGGTTCTTGTTAACTTTACAGAGAGTATGAATGATGATTAAAGTCTTAAGTCTCAAGTGTCTTGATGAAAAAACAGATTCTGTTCACTTAGAAGAAATCAGATTTGGGTTCAGCAGGGACCTCTGACACTTGACCTCTAAAATAGCTTTACCAGCTAGATTCCCCTTCCTTGTCTGGAAGTTGGTTATTGCTCAGGGCGACTTCCAGGGTGACATCTGAATACCAGATGTCTGTTTGAAGGACTGACAGTTCCATTTAAAAAGTGGGATTATATGGTATTCTTCCTTCGTTTTTATTTGGCATTCTATCACAAAGATGGAATATTCTTGGGAGCGGTACTTGTTTTTATGGAGGTAGAAATTATATATTTTCTGAAATATTAAAATAAAATGTAGAGTTCTATTGAGTCAATAATATTTGTGTCAGTATGCGATTCCTGGCTCTGTGGGACACTGACGTTATCAATGGAAAGGCATGTGGAAGTCAGTAAGCCCTTCCTCTCTCTGGAGTCACAAATTTGGGACTCTTCATGCGCTGTAGTGAAAAGACAGCTGAAAGAGTGTATATGGCTAAAGTAATTAAATGCTACAGGTAACATGGTTTGTGGTGACCTTTGAAATTGGCAACTTCACACGGAATTAATGAGGGTTTTTTTTAAGCTGAAGTTTATAAACTAACAGCTAACTGAATCTGAATTCTATCGAGTTGTGCACTAGCTAACCTATATAACCATGTTGTCTTAATCATTGTTTCCATTGTCCTTCCTACTCGTTGTCTGTCCTGTGGTTGGTCAAACTCACTTGTTTTTTGTCTTCAGTTTAGGCCCTGGTCCTGCAAAGAGCTGTGCACATGCTTAACTTTAAACACCTGAGCTGGCTAATTGAAGCCAAGGAGACTACTTGCATTCTTAAAGTTAAGCATGTGCTACAATGTTTTCAGGATTGTGGTTTTGGACAGCACCTACCACAGCGGGGTCTCAGTCCTGGTATGGTCCTCCAACACTGCTGTCACAAATATTTAAGTGTAATCCACACTATGAAATAGTTTGAGAATCCTGGAAACCATGTATAAATTGTTGATTTCTGTAACTCATCCTATGCAATTTAAAAAAAAAAAAAATCTCAATCCTCTAATACAGAAATGTTATGCATAATAGTATGATGTCAGTGGATTTTGTAGTTTTAATAACTACTGGCAAGCAAAAACAATGTCAATTTAACTCATACAATAGTTGTATTTTAAAGTAATAGTTTGCCTTTTGCTTTCAGAACTCTTCTTTTTAGAAAGAAAACTTGAACTAGAAGTGCTTGGTGACTATTACATTAATGTTTTTTCTCCCTCTTCTGTGTTATAGATAATTTGTAAAATGGCTTCTATGCTGACCAAAACTATTGTTGAACGTATGCTACTTCCCCGTTTCTGCGAGCTGTGTGGTGACGGGAAACTTTTCCAAGTCCGTAAGGTTGGTATGACTTGTTTCAAAACTGAAACACTTCAAGTACATTCTACAGTATTTTTAACATCTACATCAAATTATCTTTAAGCATAGTATTGATAGTAATATGATTTCAGACTTTAGCAGTGCCTTTGATTCTCCTTTTTCAATGTAAAGGAATTTCCTTATTTGTTTGATTTGTGTGTTCTATGTTTAAAATATAATGCTCATGAAAGTGACGTACCTATGCCCCTGGCTTGAGCCAAATATAGGCCTTGATTCAGCAAAACGTGTAAGCGTGTGTTTGAAATTAAGCCACTCAGGGCCATAGTGAAGATAGTTTTGTCAGTGATTTGAGCATTGGCCTGCTAAACCCAGGGTTATGAGTTCAATCCTTGAGGGGGCCATTTAGGGATCTGGGGCAAAAATCAGTACTTGGTCTTGCTAGTGAAGGCAGGGGGCTGGACTCAATGACCTTTCAAGGTCCCTTCCAGTTCTATGAGATAGGTATATCTCCATATATTATAATACACTTAAGTACTGACCTGCACACATTTTTCTTCTGCTCCATTTTTGGCAACCTCTTTAAAATATTCAGGTGGCGAACCCCTGCAGTCCATTCAGAGTCCATTAAAGTTGATGAGACTCCTCACTGATGCAGAGGTCCAACCTAGGGGTGTCATTGATTTCAACGGCGCTGTGTATGTACCACAGGGAGCTGCCCTAATGAATCTCTTGTCCAGGACTGAGGCCTTAGCATTTACAGGATTTAAATTTGTTAATAGGATTTGTATTGTAAAAGACATGCAAACTACTGAGTCCAAATTTGATGCTTAGGAGTGAACAATAAGGGGTAAAATTCTTGACTCCAGTCAGTAGCAAAACTCTAATTCATTTCAGTGGGGCCAGGAGTTTACCCATAACTTTGATTGTTATGTTTTTGTTTTTTTTTAAGGTTTGTGCAGCTAGCTTTGGCGATATTTGTAATGCAGTTGGACAAGAAGCCACAGAGAGATTTTTGGTATGTAAAATTTAGAGATGCACAAAAAGATTTTGTATTTTGCTTGAGCTTTCATATCTGCTTTTACAACTGAAATATTTTAACAAGGAAATTACCGATAATACCATTTAGTTTTCTTTGAGACAAAAGAACAAACTTCTGGATAACTCTTTCTTGAATTTAAACCTGCTTCGCTGGTTTAGTCGCCATTGGTGGCAAAAGTTTGTTTTTAAAAAAAGACATTTCAATTTATTTTTTAAAACACTGTTTATGCAATAAGGGAGGGTTCTTTTCAGTGAATTTATTAATTATCGGGAAACAATCAACTTGAAATCTCAACAATGGGTAAAAAATTGAGTTAAAGTACTTTCACGTTTTATACCTATTCATGAGTGCCCTGGCAACTTTTGTAGTTTTACATTACAGTTTATTATATTTTAAATGTTTATTTTCTTTCTCATCCTGATGTTGTATAAAAGACGCACACAAACAGTAGAATTATCTTACAATATTCACTTTTCTTTAGGTAATAGTGAGTAGTTTTTAGGTGTCAGTGCAGGACAGGAACTAGCTGTACTTATTGCAAGTGAGAGTCCTGGTAAAACACCACAGTTTGTGCCACTAATATTCTGTCTATTGCTTTTAGCAAAAGGCAAGGAAAAATCAATTTTGATTTGAGTGTGATTGCTGTACAGATATGTATAAAATAGCATTTTAACAGAAACACCGAGGTGTTTGCAAAAGTCTAATTAAAACAGATTACTTTCTTCTGTGAGTAGCTGGCTATTTTCCCTTTGCTAGACTTTTTAAATAAAATCCCAGAAACTTGTGTGAGAGAGGAGAAAAACAAAGGGGGGGAGGAGGTGGTGGTGGAATGTTCCTGAGGCAGTGTTTCCAAATGCGGAGCTGGTCTGGTACTGAATAGGAAGACTGTATTTTTCAAGTTAACAGTTTTATCCCTCACCTCCAACATACTTTTGTGTGTGCTTTCAACTGTGCTTTAAAAAAAAAAATATATATATATATATATTTTTTAAGTGATCTGATTTTTCTGTCCCCATCCCGCCACCCTCCCTAGACTAGAAAGAATTAGTTTCCCATGCTTAATAAGTTATCCTTATACCAAGATATGCTTGCAGAAAAGAAAGCCTATTACTAATTTTCCCTATGCCCCTCCGCTTAATTTAAATGAAAGCAAGACACAACTGAGATGAATGGGGGAGGGAAGTTTTAATTCTTCAATAATTAATATAATTATAATTTTTCTTCTCAGTCACTACTTTCGCATCCTTTTTCACCCATTGCACACAAACTACTACTAACTATTTTTTCCACGTAATTAAACCAACCGAAAGTGGTATCTCGTACTGCAGCTTCAATACCTGTTTGAGTAGCTATAGTTTCATTCATTTTTGACAGATTCCAAAGTTTTTTGAACTCTGCTCTGATAGTGTTTGGGGAATGCGAAAAGCTTGTGCTGAATGCTTTATGGCTGTGTCTTACACCACTTCTCCAGAAGTTCGCAGAAGCAAGCTGTCCCCTCTCTTTATCAATCTCATCAGTGACCCCTGCAGATGGGTAAGTAGGTGGTGAGGTACCTCTGACCTAAAAGACATTAATGCATGCAAGCTACCTTTTTCAATTACAAGGACTTTTAAGTGGCCAAACCAGTGGCTTAATAGCAAAGGTAGGTCTCCTGTATAGGCACACATGGTAATTCTCAGTCTTGGTCCCTCAAATGGAGGACACTGAGGGCAGCATGGATGCAACACAGATATGCTTTCTTCATGCACACATGCACACCCTGTAAAATGTAGTGCTAATATAATTAGAGGACAGATTAAAATCCAATTACATGGGCACCATGTACAGTCACCACCAAAGACTGAAAGCTGGGTATGTTAGGTATGTGGTCTTCTGCTCTTTTTGGTTTCCATGTTCACTTTAGAAATGTAAAGTGTCATGCTTAGAAGGTGGGTGTCATTCTGGGCCTTCTAAATTTTGGTCCGTCAAACTTGGGGATGATGCTTTAAATTTTTTTTGAAAATGTCATAATGGCGATTACATTAAACACTTTATTTTCATTGTCATGATACTGGGTGCATGTGGGGCTTTTGGACCATGTCTGTGAAACAATTATGATTTCACTTGAATCATGTAGTGAAAAGTTAAATAAGTCAGATGAACTATATTTACTAACGCACATTTTGCTTCTTGAATCCCCTTACTCTGATGTCTTGCTTGTTCCTGATAAACTCTAGTAGTAAAATGTATTAAATGAAGCCAGGACTGGTTTAATAGCATACTCTGAAAAGCTTAGATAATAGCTAAGTATAACCTTGTAATATAGTAAGAGCTAAATTTGAGCCATATTTCATTATTAACAATTTACCAAAAGGCAGCATGGCTACAACATATGTCACATCTTTATTTTTGTACTGTGCCAGGTTCGCCAAGCTGCTTTTCAGTCTCTAGGCCCATTTATTTCTACCTTCGCAAACCCTTCTAGTGCTGGCCTTTATATTCGGGAGGATGGGACCCTCAGTATCCGACCATCAGCACAGGATGTGACTTCCAGTTCCTGCCAACCAGGCAACAATGCAAACATCACATCTGCCAGTACGAACATTGTATCCTCCAGGTAAAGCTATGGTTGAGGTGTGAAAAGGGAGAGGAAAACTGACAAAATATTTTTTCCTCCACAGTCTTTCAGTTAAGTCTTTAGTTGCTATGATCTTGTGTTTAATATATGTGACTACCAAAGGTCTTATTTTTAATGTAGGTGTAGTTTCAATAATGGTTTAAAATGTGGGCTACATAGGTCTGATGAATTGCCACATGATTTAATCTAGCTACTTTAATGTTTCACCAGTAATTTCTTGGAGGGGAAGGGAAGAGAGGAGGGGGGAAATGTATTGAAACTAGAGGTGAAACAAGTAGTTCTAAAGCAGGATTTGTCCTCAAGTAGAATAGCTCCAACTATTGTAATTGCTCTTGCTTCCTTATCTGGAGTGTGTGTCTTTTTAACTGGAAAGTGCTGTTCTAGGGTCTGTACCTTTTGTTTTCCTAATGCTATGTCTCTGTTCTCAGTTTAGAACAACCAATAGAAATTAAATCAGAATCGTCAACTGAAGGGACTTCAGCAGAAGCCAACCCCTTGATCTGTGTTGAAAGCCCAAGGACAGACCTACTGAAAGGAAGTTCAAACAGTTGTGGTGGTCCTGGAAAGGCTCTTACCAGATTGTCCCAGAATGACAATACCACTGCTTGTGTGATAGAAGGCATTAAAGACTGTCACATGAGCAATTGCCAGGGAGTGAACTCAAGGTTCCAGTCTGCTGAGGATATCTTTAATACTTTCCTGTACTGGCGCCCTCCACTCCCTGATATAAGCCAGGATTTGGAGATGCTTCAGTCCAAAACTGAGAAGCATGAAGAAGGTTGCTCTATGTCAAAAGCTATGTGTAATAACTGTGTTGCCAGTAGTGAAATAAAAAAAGTGCTGGAAAGCTTGCAGGAGCACATGGATGATCCAGATGTTCAAGGTAAAAGCCTACAATAGTAGTGATATGTGGAGGTATAGTTTCTGATGTCTCATGTAGTGAGGGTTCCTCGCACCCTTCAGAGCTCCTTATTGTAGCAGCCCTCTCCTGCCTAAAGCCAAGTTTCTCAACCTGTGGGTCGGGACCCAAATTCGGGTTGCCAGAATGTTTCAGGGAGTCGCATGGCAGTTCCTGTGGCTCCTGTCCCAGAGGGCTGGCTAGGCTCGTCTCCCTGCTCCAGGCACTGCAACCTCTGGAGTCCCAGCACCACTCAGGTTTGGCCCAGACGTTATGATGACAGACATCCGGGTAGGCCAAATTTGAGTGAGTGGTACTGCAACCCCCTGAGCCAGGTCACAACTCGACTCTCATTTGATCCAGTCAGGCTGGGAGGGGCAAACCAGTGTGACGTTGCAACCCTGGAGATTGCAATGCTTGAGGTGGAGAACCAAGTCAGGCCAGCCCCACAGCATAGGAGCCACCACTGTGGGGTAAGTGCCGGGCAAGACCCAACCACCCTGGGGGGCAGGATCCAACCAATACAACCCCAGGGCCTCCACCCCCAAACTATTTACTGAGTCACAAGAGGCCATAAACATTTTCAAATGGGTCCTGAGCCCCAAAAGATTGAGAACCACTGGAAAAAGTGGAAGGAAAAAGTGAGTAGTGGGGACAGAAGGCACAATAAGAAATATAAGAACAGAAAACTCAAGGGGAGAAAGATTAATGACTAGGAAAAGAGCAAGAAGTGAAGTGGAACTGGTGCATAGGAGTTGGCAGCAGAGTGGGGAGTCGCATGGCTGACACATATACAATAGAAAATAAAGAAAAGGGTTTGAGGCTATTAAGAAACAGTGAAGGAGTTAGACAAGTAAATCTGTATCTTTTCCATCATACCCTCTACTGTAATATCCTTGCTTTTCATCATTCCTCAGCCAAGCAACCTTCCTCCCTTTCAGAATAAAAGGATGTGTGGATGCTCATTTCTCTTCCTTCCTAGCCAAGCTGCCAAAACCCTCTTATATACCTCTACCTGATCTGATCCTTGTCTCTTTTTTGTGACCGTCATCTCATCTCTTCCCATCTACTCTTAAATGGTCGTTGCTTTTGGTCCCAGTATATGCTCTCGTGTTTCACCTTTAAAATCTAGTCACCGGGAGCTGGACCAATGTAAATATTTTGAAAGCTATTTGAAAATCTGAGTTCGTGGAGCCTTTTTTGTTCATATTTTCACAGAATGGTGCATTACATAGAAATGGAGCTGTGTTCAAAACTACATTGGCGGAATCATGGCAAAACATTCATTTTTGTTGTTTTGATCCATTCCTGAAAGACAGTTTGAGAGACATTTACTAAATACTTCCTCTTGCTTATATTTGATCAGAAATGGCTTCATCTGTGTGTATGTGATATTCTGGGGATCACCCAAACTGGTAAGGGGTTCTGTCACTGCCTGCCCTGGAATTTTGGGGTGCCTTAATGCTCTGCTGCTACGGCTCAGATCCCTGGCACCAGTAGGTTGCCCACAAGCACAAGGTCTCACCCTGGCTTCCACCAGCTTAGTTACTCTTACAGGGCGACACCAACAGCCCTTCCAGTCCCAAGTCTCACCTAATCTATCCTCCCCAACTTCTTAACTACCAGAGTCTCAGACTTTTGCCCTCTGGTTCATCACCCCCGAAGGTATGAAACCAGCCACCCAGTTATCAACTCACTTGTTGCACAACAGAGATCTGCTTGGGGTAAAAAATTCAAAGATGAAATAGTAAGGGAGAACAAACATACAAGTTACACAGTAAATAAATACGAAATGCAACTTCTGGCATTTACACTTGTATGTTAGATACAATTCCTTTTCTATTACAAGTTACCTGTTGCCTTTAAACGGTTTCCCACATACGCCCTAACTGCAGGGGGGATCCAGAGTTTCACAGGCAGCCTCCTACCTAGAGGCTGGCCTTCAGTTTCTGGATGAAGGCCTCAGTTTCAAGCTTCCTTTCGAAAAGTGCTGCCCCCACGCCCCACTCTCCTCCATGTTAAATTGTTTTAAGGGTAGTGAAATAGGACACGATCCAGGGTTCCTTGCAATCAGAGATTATCAGAGGTCTGTCCAGAGAATGGAAACAGATACTTATATGCTTCTGCTGGAAACGGTAATACTGCCTCTAAATCTATGCTCACAGCTTCTCTGAAAGGTTTTGCTGAAGTTAATTCTAGACCTTTTTTTGCAGAGGTAAATATTTCCTCTCATGTTTCTATGCATTTCGTTGTGTGTTGTTTTTTTTAAATCTCTCAGTATAAATAATTGTAGCGTTAATACTCCTTTAAAATGAAGCACAGAAAGGAAACTAAGGACCTGTATACGCTATGCTGGCGAAGGGCTGTGTTTTGTAGAGTGCTCTAGCTGCCCTGTGTAGAGCCTGATGGTGTGCTCTAAAAAGTACCTGGTTCACGTTGATGTTGTCCCATTTTACACAGGACTACGTTAATGTGAACTAGTTATCTTTCAGAGTGCATCATCAGGGGCGCTACACAAGGCAGTTAGAGTGCAGCCTCTTAGTGCTCTTTACAAATCACATCCATCTGGTGCACTTTGCCAAGCTGTGTAGACAAGCCCTAAATGTGCCCCTGATCCCTTTACTTTATACAGCCCAGGTTCAAGTATTGTCCGCTGCACTCAGAGCTGCTCAGTTTGAGTCCATCAATGATTATGAGACCAAACACACAGAAGAGAGCAATGGCAAACTTCAGAATGAATTGTCCACTTTTGAAGCCAGCCATGCCACTGTGGAGAAGAACACTTTGTCCTCTTCATCATTCCAGGATGATGTAAGCGACCAATCCACTACCAGTATACTGAAAAGCACAGTAAGTATACACTCATCCTCTGGACAGACAAGTAAGTTCTTAAGGTACGGACAATGTCTACCTCTGTTTGCCCAGCAATTAGCACAACAGTGCCCTGTTCTTGATTGGGGGCCCTAGACGCTACTGTACTATAATTTATTATATCCACTTATAATATAAAACAAAATTTAAAGTTTTTCAAGGAGCTTATTTCTATTTGGGTTCAGGTGAGCCAGGAAATAGAAAGCTTTAAGTGGCCGTACAGGAGCTTCATAAAAAACAAACCTAACAAAACCTTCCCTGTTTCTGAAGCAAATATAAGTCATTTGTCCCCAGACAAGGGACTAAATCAACCAGTGACAATACACATTCTTCCTGACTGCCATTTTACAATACTCTTAATGTGCTTGTAGGCTAAATAGGAAAACTTTTTCACAGTGCTTGTAATTTTGTCTTTATGATGGAGCTAATCATAGGAAGATACTAAAACCCTGCTTGTCCCCTAAAATAACACATTCAGTGCTAGCATTTGAGTTAACTACAACTTGATGTTCGCCTTTAATTCCTCTGCAATACAGGAGTACATTTTTTTTAATCACCAGCATTTTATTAGGAATTCATAAGGGGGCATGCTTCACAAATTGACATATTGATCTTGGATTGGAGTTCACCAGAACAGTTTCTTCACTGGTCTGTGGGAAAATAAAAGCAATATCTTGAGGGAAATGCAGGAGAATTAGAGTTTTCAGGAGTGTACTCCAAAATGAAGAAAACTTTTATCGGTGTATTATTTTTTCTGAAGCAAATATATTGAGCTGCTTTGTCAACATCTGCTAAATTTGCAGAGAGTAGAACCTTTAGAGAATAAATAAGAAACTACCTTCCAGTATCTGAAGGATGTTGGGTTCATTGCAATTACAATTAATAATTGATTATACCTTTTTAAAGTATTGAAAATATTAATCAGTTGCTCAATCTGAACATGGTTCTAAATTCACAGAGTGTGAGCATGAAGGCAGAGGCATTATTTCAACATTGACCTTTTAACTGAAATCAAAATATTCTGGCTAGTGTCCCATGGACATTTTAACAATCCTAAAATTTAGTTAAAGAAAGTCCGTTGGAGTAATATTTTTGTTGCCATAGTGGGTCAATAACTAGATGTGCAGTATCTGTTAATCATAGTGATTGTTCTTGATCTGACCTGCTATTCATGAAGCTGAAAACTGATCCTTTCTTGATTAAGACATTGCATAGAATCCGTTTTGTTGTGGGTGATTCTTATATGGCCAAATTCTGCTTGCATTACTCACATAAGTAATCATCTTGACTTGGCTACTTACATGAGTAGTGTGAGCATGATTTGGCCCTCAAAGACCTACTCTATGTCTGAATTGTGTTGCTCTTCAGTGTAATGCTTTGAGATATACTAAACAGTAGTTCTGTAATGAAAGAAAGTAAAACTAACTGTTTTCATCATAAATCCAACATCCTTTTACAGGAGTCAGAGGAACAACACAATGGGACCATTGAATTTTTAAAGAAAGAACAACATAATAATCCACCCATTGAAGATGATAAATCGAAGTTACAGGTGATTTAAAATATTCATTCATGATGCCTTACCCTCAACTCTGTGGCATTTCTTTGTTTGTCTGTAATGTGATAATTTGTAAACACCTGTCCAATCAATTCCATAATTTCAGAAAATATTCTAGGCATTAATGAGTAGAACTCTATTGACTTTGATTAAAATAATTAATGGAAATCCAGGCAAGCCCACAGAGTGCATATTTGGTGCTGCAAACAGAGGAATCTCTCTCTGGTATCCCCAGCTGCTGCCTACACATCACAGGCAGCAGCTTAATATGCTGCTCTCACTGGGTGTACAGATTGGCCTACAAACAACAATTTCGTTTTTAAATTGCCAGAGAAGTTTATATAAACAGAACTGCATTGGAAAATCTAGCTGTTAGATCTAGCTGCATAAAATAACTTGATGCAGCACCCAAAATGATGTTTATTCAGTAATAAAAATCAACCTTTGCCATCTTCCTGATTTGATACATAGACTGTTGCCTACTGCTTTGTCTAAACTGGATGACAAGGCACCCAAGGTAGTGACTCGTGCTGTAGTTTGTTGCGCTAGCCTGACATAGGCTGTGGAGTGTTCAGTCATTTGTTCTGTCCTGGCATGTGCCCCTGGTGCACTTGCCATCTGGTTAGAGGCAAGAGAGAAGGCTGTGCTAGAGCAGATGTCTTTCCATACTGATGATATCTTCCTCTTTTTTTTTTTAATTTATTACTGTTAATAATTTACTATCTTTCTCTGTAGGATATCATACCTCAACCTTTATTAGACCAGTACTTGTCAATGACTGACCCAGCTCGAGCCCAGACTGTTGACACTGAAATAGCAAAACACTGTGCATATAGTCTCCCAGGGGTGGCCTTAACTCTGGGCCGGCAGAACTGGCATTGTTTGAAAGATACGTATGAGACCTTGGCAGCAGATGTACAGGTAAAGCTGCATTTTCAAATAAGCGTTCAGAATTCTAAGCACATTATACAAATTAGAAATATAAGCAAACTATGCTGTAGTTTACAAGAAATAATATCTAAAATTGACAGTGAATACAATTTTATGATAAATCTGGAATGTTGTGCCAGATGCACTTTTTTTTATTTAAGAAAGGAGACTTTATAAATGACACACATGCTATGCAGCGCCTGGCTTTCATGTAATGAATCCTGCTTTTTCTGCCCATACCCTTCAAAATATAAGTGTACTTCTATTTAAGAGTTGCTCAAGAATCTCTATAGTGTTTAATCTAGATTGGTTTTTCTTAACTGTGGACAGTGGAAGGTCCGTCGGACACTAGCTTTTTCCATACATGAGCTGGCTGTTATTCTGGGGGATCAACTAACAGCAGCTGATCTGGTGCCGATCTTCAATGGATTCTTAAAAGATCTGGATGAAGTGCGGATTGGAGTTCTTAAACATCTCTACGACTTCCTTAAGGTAGGAGATTATATAGCAGTATAAATTTCTGCTTTCATTTTCTTAGGCACATACAAACCTCCATTTTTCATGCAGCAATTGCCACAGAAGCTTTTTGTGGATTCAAATATATAATTTAATTGTTTTTTGGGTTTTGGATTTTTTGCAGAGAAGTTAATTTTTTAATTAAAGATCCTCCACTTTCCCCTCTGAAATTCAAACTAAATCCAGCTGAAAATCTGACTTTGTTTGCTTGCTTTTGTAAACTGTTGTAGTGGAATTGTGTTCAGAGCAATCTAAGTGGCCTATGATTAGTTGAGAAATACAAAAAGGTATCAGGTCATCAAGTCCATCCTCAGGGTCCATTGCAAGATTGACCCCTGTGGTAGTGTTTTTAAAAATGTTTTGCCCAGTCTTGTTTAAAATGTCTCCAGATATGGGACTTCCACCATTTCCCTTGGAAAAGTAATATGTTGTGCACTCAAGTGAGGGCAGGCCTGAACTTACGCTCTCTACTGACCTTAGCTCGTAGAAAAAGTGTGACTGGAATAAGTCTTCTAAGGATTTGTGTGAAGGCTATGCAGGCCTAATTTGTTCATGCATTATTTGAGTAACTGCACAGGCAGAAGTGCCTTGGCATATGTAGCTACCCCAACTGGGCGTGCATAACTTTCAGAACCTGGGCTTTAGTTTTCTGGAGAAAAAGCAGATTCCCTGTAAACTGTAATCTGATTTTAAGAGTTCTTTCTAGCAGGAAAATACAAATAAACAGGAGTGACAGGGAGTAAAGAATAGAAGAATAATCCTGAAAGAAGTGAAAAGTGTTTATAAAGCTTCAAACAAAGTTTTGAACTGCTGGATTAATCAGTTGTATTTACTAATCAGTTGTTTGTGGAACGACATTTCCTGTAGTTGCTTCATGCAGACAAAAGGCGCGAGTACCTTTACCAGCTTCAAGAATTTGTCGTGACTGATAACAGCAGGAATTGGAGGTTTCGTTACGAGCTGGCAGAGTAAGTAAAACTTGTTAATGTGTGGTTCCATTATCTTTCATGGTAATGTTCAGAATTGTAACACACCCTAAATGTGAGTAAATGGCAGTAGCTTTCCATTTAAAGGGACAGGGAGATCATTTTTAGGTTAAACTTTGAATTACATTAAGGCCAGAAGATCTTGTACAGTTGCAACAATTTAGGTTACAACATAGTGCCCCACCAATGAGCCTTAGCCCAACCTTTAGGGATCATCTGTTAGACGAGAGGATAGATCAATATCCATGATGGATTTGTGATGTGGACTCTGTCCATTAGGAATTGTACCATCAACTTATTTCATATAGGTCCCTATCTCGCTGAACCGTACTCTGACAGCATTTCTCATTGTTGGCAAATAGTAGGGTTATCTAATTACATGGGAGCAGTGAGTATGAGTAGGGAGGTAATTTTACACCTGTATATAGCATTGGTAGACATTTTAGAATACTGCATAAAGTCTAGTGTCCACAATTTAAAAAGGATACTGAAAATTAGCGTGGGTGCAGAAAAGAGCCACAAAAGTGACTCAAGGGCTGACGAACATGTGTTACAGTGAGAGACTTAGAGTTCAATCTGTTTAAATGATCAAAAAGAAGATTGAGAGGTGACTTGACCCCAGGATAAAAGTATCTTCACAAAGAGAAAATATCAGGTAATAAAGGACCATTTAATCTAGTGGAGAAAGGCATAGCAAGAACAGGTGCCTAGATGCTGAAGCTAAACAAATTCAAATTAGAAATAAGACCCAGGTTTTTAACAGAGTGATTAACCGTTGCAGCAAGCTACGAAGGCAAGTGGTAGATTCTCCCTCTCTCAATGCCTTTGAGTCAAGGCTAGATGCCCTTCTGGAAGATATTATTTATTAATCATGTTTACTATCATAGGGCCAGTCAATGGTCCCTTTTGCAATAGACCTGTATAAATAGAGTCAAATGCAGGTTATTGAGCTTGATACAGAAGTAACTGAGTGAAACTCAATGGCCTATTATATACAGGAAGTCAGACTAGGTTGTCAAAGGTTCCCTTCCAGGTCTTAAAATCTATGAAACTGTGGTAGATTATATTAATGCTCATTCAGTTAGTTGTATGTCAGCGGCAAGAGCCAATGACAGGTATGACCCTATTCAGTTCTGGCGCTTATGTATAAATCAACAAAATGTGTATGGCATTGGTTTTTCCATTTGTACAATTAGTTGACTCATTTTGGTGTTTTCACTTAAGTGGGAGTGGAATGGGATGGAATAGGGACTGGTAATGGTTCTAGTAATGGTGGCTTGTTTCAATACGATTTTAGGATCTAAATGGCTAGCCTGTAGATAGACACATTCCTTGATTGAGGTTTCTAGCTACTTAGACTCTTTTCATAAAGCATTTTAATGCATACAATTAAAATACTTTCCTTCACAGTAATCTTAGTTCAGTATGCTGTTTGGGCTGTTGAGGTTTTAACCCCCATACCATGCTGCTGGTGTAATGTTATCCTTGTATTATAAACCCAGTGATGAAAACTGCAGTGAATGTTGTGTAAGTTCCCTGACATCTAGTGGGAGAACTTTGTAACGTCAGAATTATTTTTTTGCTGTGATTGGCAGAATTTCACCAGCTAATTGTTGTTCTTATGGCTATGATATATGCAGTTTCCCACAGATGATGCAACTTAAGTAGGAGATAATTACATATTCTCTGCGGTAATGCAAATATTTCTCATCTTAACTTCCTAAGAGTATGTGTGGTTGTGTTCTGCAGTTAGGAAGAAATTTCCCATTATAGCATAAAAATTTCAAAATTCCTCAACATTTTTATCTAATAATAAACTATTTTAAAGTCTTAGTGAAGAAGGAATGTGGGGAAAGTAAGATAAGGAATTTGAGAATCCCTAAGTAACTTACTTTGCAGTTTCTGATAATTCCCTTATACACCTGCAATTTATGTCAAGTCTCATCACCTTAGCTGCATTTTTTTGTATTTAATTTTATTGAAATGTAGTAGTTCTGAAACGTGCACTTCATGTATAAATTTTAGTCTGGCTGGGAGACTAAACAGAAGAACAAAATGCCAAAGCTTTGCATAATAAAAAATGATTGTTCTCCCAGATTTTCAACAACTTTGTTCGTGAAACCAAAATAATTTCCCCCCATCTTCAGCAGGAAGGCGATAAAGAAACGAGAGGAATGTTTTGACTCAATGATCCCTTGTGTTTCAGACAGCTGATCCTGATATTAGAACTCTACAACCCCAATGATGTGTATGACTACTTACGGCACATTGCGTTAACTCTCTGTTCGGATAAAGTATCGGAAGTCAGGTGGATCTCCTTCAAACTGGTAAAGCATTTTACTTTTTCTTGCAAAAAAAATTTATGAAAAATGTATTTAAGATCAACACTTTTACTTGAAAAGCTTATTGAAATTATATAGTAACAACAGATACTATGAACACAAATATGTTTCAACTAGACCTGGTCAAAAAATGAAGAGACAATTTTTTATGAAGTATTGTGAAGTAGTTTCTGTGCTCCAAATGGGTTTTTTGTTTTTTAATTTCAGTTGTCAAAAAATGCCTGCAGGGAGGAAAAAAAGACGTGGAAAGGAAGAAAAAAAACCCAAACCCCAAAATGATAAATGAAAAATTTCAGAAAAATCTGTTTTTGAAAAATTTTATTGAAATATTTTTTAAAAATTTACACATTTTAAAATTTTGAAAAAATAGTTTTTTCATTTAAAAAAATCTTGTTCCAAAAAAATTTGGACCAGCTTTAGTTTCAACATCTTCCATGTATGCTCAGTTTTTTCTGGGCACAATATAATTATACATGCACTTTTGCAGAGACAAAAGTGGTGTGGAGCAAGTAAATAAGGAAGTGTTATTTACTCCTCATAACACAAGAATTAGGAGTCTCCAAATGAAATTAATAGGCAGCTGGTTTAAAACAAACAAAGGGAAGTATTTCTTCACACAATGCACAGTCAATCTGTGGAACTCTTTGCCAGAGTATGTTGTGAAGGCCAAGTCTATAACAGGGTTCAAAAAAGAACTAGATAAATTCATGGAGGATAGGTCCATCAATGGCTATTAGCCAGGATGGGCAGGGATGGTGTCCCTAGCCTCTGTTTGCCAGAAGGTGGGAATGAGCAACAGGGAATGGATCACTTGATGATTACCTGTTCTGTTCATTCCCTCTGGGGCACCTGGCATTAGCCACTGTCGAAAGACAGGATACTGGGCTAGGTGGACCTTTAGTCTGACCCAGTATAGCCGTTCTTATGATAAAAGGTGAAGTCCTGGCCCCACCTGAAGTCAGTAACAAAACTCCAATTGACTTCAATGAGGTTGGGATTTCATGCAGACGTTTTCAGGTGCATTTTTGCAAAGGCAAAATCAGAGCTTTCCTGAGCAACATGGTTTAAAAAATTCTCACCCATAGTCTATTACATTAGACTTCTGTTTTTTAAATTGTGGCTCAATAAAAGTTTACAGAATGGACTGCACATTGGGTATATTGACTGAATATTAATTTTACAAATCTATAAGCCTGCTAATTACATGGTTAACCAACAGAACTATTTTTTAGACATATTTCAAGATAAAGGGGGAATTTTAATGTGTGTACCCAGGTCTTCATGGACTTTTTTTTTTTTTTTTTTTTAACTTACTGATAAGAATATATATGTATAAAAGAGATTAAGGAAAACATAGTTCTTTTTTTAAGTAAGGCTAACTCGTATGTACAGAATGACGGGAATACAAACTGAAATCCTGACTACTTACTATAATCTGATGTGCTCTAGTCCTGATAGTATGTAATGCTGCACATCGTGTGGTGGTAAAGTATTAGACTGCACTTGGAAGATGTGGCTGCTTTGAAGGGAAAGCTGAACTCTGAATTTCCCTCCTTTCTTCCTTTGTGTCATAGTGTTAATGGTAATTTTCTTTGTGAATGATCCGCATATGAGTAACTGCTATTTTCTTTGTCTTCCTCAAAACTAAGATTCTCATACGTAATCATAACTATTCAGGAGATAGCAACACGGTTCTCTTGAATTTATTTCTAATGACTTCTTTGAGCCCATTTTGTGTCAGACCTTTCCTGTTAAATATATATGCCTTCTGTAGAGAAGGACATGCTAGTAATCTGATACATGAAAAAGTAGACAAATGATCTTACTGTTCACAGTTCTTTCCTGTAAGTTGGTTTTATGCTGCAATATAGTTTTGTTTAATAGTGTTTAGTAAGTAGAGAACTTGTCTATATGCTGGCACCACAGACATCACAGGATCTGCTCTTTGCTGCTTTGGTCCTCCACAGAAAGGTGGTGGTGGTGTTATTATTATTATTTATTATTAGCAAGGATATCATGGAGAACACCCCAAAGTGGTGTTGTAACATTTCTTTTAAAACCAGTGTTTTAGTGAGACTATAGCAAAGTAAACAGTTGGGTCAGTAAAGAAGCTTAAAAACGGCCTTTTCTCTCAACCTTTGCGTTTCCGAGCTGTGCTAAGTAAAGCTTTTGTCAAAACAAACAACACTATAGTTTAATGATTCCTATAGTTCTGCAGAGGTTTTGGCGTTCCTAAGTAGTAGTCTTCAAGTAAAGTGATGCCACTTAAATGCTAGTCTTCACAGTCTAAATCTCCCCTCTGATCTTTTCACAGGTTGTGGCAATACTACAGAAGTTCTATGCAAATAATGCAAATGCGTTGGGATTAAATTTCATTAATGAGCTTGTAGCAAGGTTCCGTCATTGTTCCAAGTGGATTGGAAGACAAGCTTTTGCCTTCATTTGTCAGGTTAGATTGCCTTTTTACATGTATGGGTGTATCAACAAATAATTGAGAGGATTCATAATGCTGGCAGGAATTGCTTTCAGAATTGGTAGAGAAATATAGAGCCATTTACCTCCAGAGTATTTAAGAACTATTCCAAATCAGTAACGAGTGAAAGTCATTATCTTCTCTGGGTGGTTCAGTGGCTTATGTGAACTGAAGTGTCCAAATCACAAAAGCAAACCTCAGAAGTAGCACCCTCCCTTGTCAGCACTCTTGGCAACAAAGCAAAATATAGATGAGACTGAAAACAAGCTGTGTTTCGTGAAATCCACCTATAGTACTGGCAGGAGCATATCGTCCGGCTTTGACAGGGACTATACAGTTCACATGTGCTCTTTGAATTAGTGGTGGTTGCCGGGTGCCCAGAGTTGGTGAAGAACAGGTATGTCTCTAAACTTGTTTGCTACCAAGAGGAGGCGGAAGGGAAGTGGTCATTGACTGCCCTACTCTTCAGTTTGGTGGTCAATACTAGCCCCTGAAAAGGCCATACATCATTTCTTTTAGCCAGGGAAATGATTCGTATTAGTAGTTAGTTGTAAGGCAGAGGGAAGAGGAGAGGCAAAGTCAAGGTGTTAATGATTCCCAGAATGAAGATTGAAAGTAAGTCCACTGCCTTCATTGGACCAACTTCAAATGAATCCTGACATCCTAAATTCATATCTAGACAGGGTAGAAGGACCAAATGATACTTATCCTTGAGTGGGTCAATCAGATACTTTGATAGCGGTGTCCTTCCAGAAACTTGCAGGGGAAGGAAGGGCCATTAAAAGAAAAAAATATATACAAGTAACCTCCCCTTTGTTGAAAATGTAAATTTAGGCTGCTTGTGTGGAACAATATACATTTGAGAGTTAGGAATACATCTGAAATAGTCAGCCAGACAACTAACATTTTTTAAATACAAGCTAAACTTGAGGCAAGTTGGAAAAGAGTGGGAGATAATTGTTTTTGTTAAAGATACACTGATTATTCACCTTGCTTTATCTTATGTTCTGCTCTTACCTCCACAGGCTGTAGTAGAAGAAGAGTGTATGCCTGTTGACCATTTTGTCGAACACTTACTTCCCAGTCTTTTAAGTCTTGCTTCTGATCCTGTGCCAAACGTAAGGGTTCTGTTAGCCAAGGCTCTAAGGCAAACACTGTTGGAGAAAGGTACGCTAAACTGATTCCTTTGATGTAAGAACTAATTTCTCATTAATTCCATCGTCTCTGTAACACCGTGGCTTTTCACAAATTGGCTTGCTCAACTGATAAAAAGAATGTTCAGATTTACTATATAACAAAGGCAGAAACTAGGACATGATAATTTTGGGATCCTACATTTAAATTCGATTTGTGCAGTGCTTGATATCAGTTAGTTTGCAAAAAGAACACAGGCTTGCTTTTCCTTTCAAAAGGTTTTTTTTTCTGCTAGCATTAAAAGGCTACTGTATACAGGGCCGGCGCTTCCACTAGGCGACCCTAGGCTGTCGCCTAGGGCGGCAGGATTTGGGGGGCGGCATTTTGCTGCCCTCGGCAGAAATTCGGCGGCGGGGGGTTCTTCCACTCCGTGTCTTCGGCGGAAATTCGGTGGCGGGTCCTTCACTCGCTTTGGGACCCGCCGCCGAATGCTCAGAGGAGGAGCGCTGCCGCCTAGGGCGGCAAAAACCCTGGCACCGCTCCTGACTGTATATCCTCTGTAGTTTGTCACCCTTTTGTGATTTTGACATACATAATACAACAGATGTGATATTCTATTCAGTGGAGGGCAGTTGAATACCTATTTATAGTGGGAAAGTCACATAGCATGTTATATAAATTATTTAAGGCAGGAGTTTTCAAATTTCATTGCACCGCAACCCCCTTTTGACAACAAAAAATTACTGTATGACTGTATGCAGGAGGGGGAACCGAAGCCTGAGCCCGCCTGAGTCTCACTGCCCGGGGGGCGGGACAAAGCCAAAGCCTGAGCCCCACCACCCCAGGCGGGAAAGGGGTTAAAGCCGAAGCCCAAAGGCTTCAGCCCCAGCCAGGGGCCCTGTAACCTGAGCCCTGCCGCCCAGGGCTGTATCCCTTGGGCTTCGGCCCTGGGCAATGGGGCTTGGGCTTTGGCCCCGAGCCCCTGCAAGTCTAAGCCAGCCCTGGCGACACCATTAAAATGAGAAGTTTTGAGAAGTGCTGACTGAAGGCTAAGAGGAGATATCAGTGAATTATAGGTCCAAAGAGGAGATGCTTTTGAGAAATTCAGAGGTTCAAAATAAATGAAAGTAATTGTAATCGGATGTTTAAAAAGTTCTGCACAAACTCAGTTTGCTATATTCATCAACTATTTCTCAGTTCTAGAGAATGAATAGTATAACAGCCTTGCTTGCAAATATGGTCACTCTTCCACTCATAGGCATATTCCTGTATTAGTGTTTCTCAAAACATTCAGGCCACCTCTGATACATCTCTTTTTATACAGGGAGTCTCCCTTCCCCACTCCTCACCGGAATCAGTTATGTCAATGGGAGTATTTTGATAGTACTTTAAGAAAAAATGAACATGGCAGCCTGCCAATTTTCCTTTCTTACTGGTACGTTTCCACTTGGGGGCCAGCAAAAGTAAAGAACCACTTATAGAAATATTGAGTATTCACCACAGAGCTCTCCCTTTGCCAAGTCCTAAGTGAAAGAAATTAAGAAAGGAAAAACACAGCCTTCTTTCTCAACTTCCGTGGGCTTGCTTTAGCTTCCCCAGGGAGGCTAGCCTCAAAGTTAGACACACTTCTCTGGATGAAGGAAGACGCTAACACTAATCTCGCCATGTCTTTTGTGTGATCTGTAACTTTAAATTAATTAAAAAAAAATTTTTAAAAAGCAAAGCTTCATTCTCTCTCTTCTGGCATAGGGTAAGAATAATTTTGTGATTGTGCCTGTACAGTACAGCACAGCTTTGAATAAAACTCTTTTTTCCCCCCTCCCTCTTTCTCCCCCTACTTGTTCTAGCTTATTTTAAAAGTGTTGGCAACCCTCATCTAGAAGCTGTGGAAGAAACTGTTCTAGCTTTACAGTCTGACAGAGACCAAGATGTGTCTTTTTTTGCCACTGTAAAACCAAAACTGAACAATATGGACATGACTTCCCTTGAAAAACAAAACTAAACTGTTCATCTACTACAAACCCCGAACATCAAAATGGTGACACACTTCATGTTCTTGGAGGAACATGGAACCAAGCAATTTATTGCCTCCCTGGTCTGAGAGAAAAGGGCTTGTTGAAAATGCCATTATCTTCATTCAGTGACCGCTTTTATATCTACAGCTGTTCTTCAGATGGGATGACTACATTCATAATTTTGTTCTTTTCCTTGTAAACATGGCTTGTAACTCATCTCTACAAAAGGTCCAGTATTGTAAATACCCTCTTACGAAGTTGCACACATACAGCATTTCAGTATCATCCGTTACAGTAATATATTTTTAAATACTGTATTTTAAAAAAATCCAGTAATAAAGCGGTTTGCTAGAAACCCCTCTAAGCTTGTAAGTTTAAAAACCTGAAGTTAGTAAGCTTAAGTGTAGCTGCTTTCCCCCATTTTATTGTGGTTTTTATATTTTTTTGTTTATAGTATTGCATTTTATTATTTACCTGAAAAAATGTACATATGTGAATAGCTCCTGAAACTTGGCAAAAGAATTGAAAAATTTTTAATCCTACACCAGTGAGAATCACATAAGCCATTTTACGTTATACAACACAGGTGGCTTGTTGGAACTAAAGCATGGCTTAACTTCTACTTTTAACATACATGTGATACATTTAAAATCAGGGCTTGACTTTCTCTGTATATTGGGGCAGTTTTTATTACTTTGTCTTTTGTAAACTGTATTATTATTAACATTTTTTCTCACTTCCTGCCGTTAATCCTTGGTCTCCTTTTCTCACTGCTAGTACTGATGGGTGTGTAATATACATGGACTGTTAACTCCCCAACTGGAAATTGCTAATTCTGCCCTAGCAAAGTTCATTTCATTCAAGGAACTTGAAGGTCACAGATTACATGAAGTCTCCGCAATAGGAAGTTAACCTCTATAAATGCTCTGCAAAGTGTGTAAGTAGGGATGCACGTGTATGGGAGTGCATCACATACACCTGTGACTTGAAAAACACTGTATCTGGTTCAGCGTTCAGATCCCTGGGAATCTGTCTCTCTGTACTGTAATGACAGAGAAAGGTTCTTATGTTGTGGTCTCTGTACATTTCCATATAGTGCAGATTTCCAGAGTACAAAAGTTGACCTATTTTACTTTGCAGATTCGGTTTGTAGTATTGTAGCTGTTGTCATGATTCTTTGGATTGGATGTAAACAAAAAATGAAATGGGGGAAAACCCAAGATTACATTAACTTGACAGGATATTGGATTCTTCTCATATCTAAACGGGAACTTCAGTAGAAAAAAGTAGGATGAAATCCTCTTCACTAAACCTGGCAGTTTGCAAAATAGTCACTTATGCTAAAGAACTGATTATCTTTGTTGGGCCCTGCTTATTTCAGCTCTGCCTTCCCCTCTGTACAAAGACTTGACCTAACATAGGACCTGATCCAAAACCTATTGAAGACAATGGGCTTTGAATCAGAACCACAGCCTTGCAGTATATATACTGCATTATGGGGAAATGGATCTCATTTAATGGCAAGTAAATTACTGTGTTCAACATTTGCCTAATGTGTAAACAGACCAGTGAAAGAATAGTTCCTTCCACTTTATTTCATTGTTATAATATGAATTACTTATATTGTCTGGAAGTAAAAAATACTACTCTCTTAAAACGGGATTGTCAGCCTCATAGCAAGTAGCTTTCCCAGCCTGATTTGTGTGGGGTTTTTTTTTCTTTCTTTCTTTTTTTTGAGTGTTTAATTTTGTATAAATATTTACCAAACTAGTTTTGCATTACAATGTATAGTATTTGTAATAAATTGTTTGCTTGCAAGACCCTAAGATGCTTTTAGAAACTATAGGCAGAAATATATTGTTGCTATTTCAGACAACAGTTTAAAATCTGTAAATTCCACAACTTCCACCCTTAATTTTTTTATATAATTTAAAACAAATGCCTCTTCAATGCAAACCAATTTTTTATGACTGCAATTTCTCAGCAAAAAAAAAAATGCAAGTTAGTTTTTTTGTAGTTTTAATATCTTTTTCTAATGCTAACATTATACTAATATTTTTTAAACAATTCAAATTTTCTAAGATTGTTCTGACCAGGTTTTATTTTTGTTGACTATTAACAGGTCGTTAAATTTCTCAGCACTGATCATAATGTTTTTAAGTGTACATAGATATGTTTTAAATGTACTGTATATAAACTGGTTACTTTGAACATTAATACAACCCAGCTTTCTGCTTCCAAAAAGTTACCTTGTCCTGCAATAACTTACTGGAAAATACAAACTTCTGTATGTTTGTGAAAGTTGGGATAGTTTTTCATGATGGTATTCTTAGAATCACTTGTAAGCCACCAACTAAGGTCACTAAACATTCAAAACAAAAATTTGTGTTAAATCTTTTTTTGGCACCTTTCTAACTCCAGAAATTCACGTCCATTTTAAATGATGTGATTTTGGGAGGTTTTTTAGTAGAGCTTTTAAAAATTCGTTAAAACTCTATAGTTGCATGCACTAGAGGGGAAAACATAGATCTTCCTTTAACTTCAGACAACATGCAGTTCTATTAAACTGGCTCACTTTTTCCAAGGTGTGCATTTTGTTTTCATTTTATACTGGAAATATGACTTCAGCATGACTAAAGACTGCACTTTACCACTCACACTAGACAAATGGTTGCAATGAAGATTAAAGCTGTGTATTCACATGCAATTCTCTGGGCTGTTTAAATTATGCAAAAACTGTATTTGAAAGCCAAATGGAGCAAAGTGAGGTAGTCAATCCACTTTTGCAAAAGCAGCAAGAATATCACTCTAAAACACTTTTGGCTAAGGGACATGAGAATAACATTAGTGGTGCAATATTGCTTGGATGCTGTAGAAAATTATCAGGCACTTGTAATCCAAAGCATGTTAGTCATGTTGCTTAGAATTCAAACTCCCTGTATCCGCTATATAGGATACACACTTGGCAACTAACAGGATTCTGCCCTAGTGGCAGCTGTCATCTATAAACAGTGTTGTTTAGAGTCCAAATAAGTGGAGACACTCTGGAAGTGCCACTGATTTGCCAGAATATAGAATCTATGTAACTTTCTATTGTATTTATCTCAATAAATCTCATGACTGTTTTATGAAATGTCTTTGTGGTAATTGACTCGTGTTATAAATAGCATATGCAACTTGTTTTCTTCACCTGCTTCAAATACAAATACAGTACTAGGGGTTATAAAGTGGTAATTATGTGGTTAAAAATAAACCACGGACGGCTATAGATTAACAAGGAAAACAGGAATATAAAATACCCCAGTGCATACGTGCAATGTGGCAGAGTTAATGTTGCTGTCGGAGCCTTAATAATAGAATTTCCTCACTTTTCTGTGCTTGATTACTTAATGTTGCATCAGCGCTAAGTTTTCCATATAAGGGAGTGGGGGAGGAAAGAGGATGTCACAGGGGCCATTCACTGCTGGGGCACCTCCTCCTGGCCCATCTGGGATTTAGCTCCTTCCAGGTGCTGCCCCCTCCTCTGGTGGTCTCTCCACCCAGCTTCTTCTCTCACCCTGCAGCCCCTCTTGCTCCAGGAACTGCAGCTTCCTCTTCGGGACTTGGCCTTCTGGCCAGGTCACTGTGTGTGTTTCCCTCTTCCGGGGTATTAAAGTTTTTCCTCAGTGCCACTCAGGCAGTCTTCCCATTCATTTCCCCATGGTGCAACTTCCTCCATGGCTGGCAGGGGAACCTGGGCCTGCCCTCTACTCTGGGTTCCAACTCAGGGACCCTCTAATGAGCAGCCAAGGTCTGTTCTTTCCTGGATCTTCCTACCTTTCCCTGAGCCTTCCCCTACCTTTCTGCCCCCCCATTTGCCTGCCCAAACTCCCTCCTCCCAGGGAGTAACTGTAGGCTACTTGCCTCTGTAGTCCCAAACACATCTCCCTCCTTCCAGGGAGTGACTGCAGACTATTTCCCCCACAACCCCTCAGCTGCTCTCAGCTATTGGGTTTGATTCAGGCCCTTCTTGTTTCACCCCACCTGAGCCTCATCCTGCTTCCTGGCTCCTCCTCCAGGTGCAGCCTGGGGAGTTAATTGGTCCATTAGCCACCTTAACCCTCCCAGGCCTTGTGGGGGTGGACACCCCATCACAGGGGGGATGCTGGTTATTAATTGTCACCCATCTCGGTGCGGCTCTCTGCCTCTCAAGGTCTGTCATCCTTCCTCTTCTTTTTCACCTCCCCTAGATCCCTGTGCCTTCCCATAAATGAGTTGTGAAGGTCTCCCATACTTCTCCCCAGCTGTTACTTACATCTCCTGACCCCAACCTCCTCTGTACCTGTCTCCCCTTCTCAAGGTGCTCTCCTGCACTCCTTCCCCAGCTCTTCCCTGTTTTCCCTCTCTTGGGTTCCTCACCTAATGTGCTCCTATGCCCAGTCTCAAGATCCCCCTGTGTCTATTCCCCACTCCTGCCTTCACCAAAGAGCAACTCTTCTTCGCGCTCCTCCGTCAGACTCCTCCACATTATCATAAACGAGAACTCTCGACCTATCGCCTCCACCCTCGATCTGGCTTCTGTGAAGGAGGAAACGAAGCTGCTGCTGGTGAGCAGGCTGGTGGCTGTGACTCCTCCCCAGCTGTCTCAACTGCTGCCCTTTGAGGCTCTGGCCTTTGTTCCCCTCTGAGCAGGAAGGACCCCAGTCCTGCAGAGCAGAGACTTAGGGCTTGTCTACACTGGCAAGTTTCTGCGCTGTAAAGCAGCTTTTTGCACTCAAACTGCAGAGGTGTCCACACTGCCAAGCCACTTTGTGCACAGAAACTCCTCAGCTGCAGCGCTGCAAAAAACCCCACCTTGACGAGAGTCGCAAGGCTATTTGCGCAGAGGCTCCAGCGCTCTATTCCCAGTGTAGACACTTGATTGCTTTCTGCGCTGTAATTGGCCTCCAGAGCTGTCCCATAATGCCTCAAGTGACCACTCTGCTCATTGTTTTGCACTTGGCTGCCCTGGAGACATGCGCCCCTCCCCTTTCAAAGCACCGTTGCTGATAGCCCTAGTGTGCTGTGCTGATCTGCTCCGGGACACAAAGCAAACCATTAATGTGGAATGCTTGTGCTGTTGAACACAGAGGGTGTGTGTGTGTGTGAGAGAGACAGAGAGAGAGCAGTTGCTGTGCCGAGAGCCCAGCGAGGGAGGTGGGGGCTGATGGTGAGGTTCCCCCTGCCACTGGTTGCTTCCTGCCGCTGCCTGAACATGCTTGACACACTCTGTCCCCCAAAACACACTCTCTCTCCCCCCATACGTGCACACTCTCCCTGTCACACACTTTCCCCCACCCCCCACTTCAGTTGAAAAGCAGCTGGCAATGTCGTAGGATGCCCATGGGCCAATGGGATTGGGAAACCTGCATCATGTGATGCTGTGCCTGCCCCATGAGGCATTGCAAACCCTTCCCAAAGCACCCTGCGGCCAGTTGCACCGTGGGATAGCTACCACAATGCACTGCTGTCTTTGCCGTTGCAAGAGCTGCTAATGTGGATGCGCTCCAGCGTCACAAGGAGCACAGTGTGGACACGCAACAGCGGTTTAATTCCAGTGGTTTAATAAAAGTGGTATGACTTGTGGCGCAGAAACTTGCCAGTGTAGACATACCCTTAGATGCAGCCGTCACCCTGCTCCCCAGAGAGCATCTTAGTACAGAAAGAAGGAAACGAGTTGGCTGAGTTACTGCTCCCAGCAGGCTCGCTCCCTCTCCCCTTCCCTGGCTGCCCTCCAGCCAACTAAAAGCTCTTGTCATCCTCGGTGAAAGTTGGAGGGGGGGGGTGAGACTGAGCAAACAGGCCCCCCTTGAATCACACTGCATGTGCCCTGATGGAACATATGTTCAGAGGAACTATGATGACACACCCATGCCACTGTGATTGCAACACGACATCATACTTAAGCTGCCTAGCTAGCTATTATGTCACATGTATGGTGCACATCTGAGCCACGTCCTTCATGCTGCCCAGATGTGTTATGACATGCTAATGCTGCCCAGGTAACTTCACCTGGAGAGTGTTTAATAGCAGCGGCCCATTGGCAGGAGGAGGGAGTGGCCACCACCAGGTCCAACCCCAACCCTTAGGTGGTACTATGTTTTGGTTCAACCCCCGCTCCAAGCGGGGAAAGAGCCATGAAGTGGTCCCGAGCAGCAGCTTGCCCCACCGGCTCTTCAGCATCACACTCCGCCTGGCTGAAACTAGTGAGACTTTCCCGTTAGCCGGGTGCTACAGAGACTTGACTGTGTTGAAGCTGAAGCACCATCTGGAGCTGCTGACTGGCATCCCCTTGAATTTCCAACGCCTCCAGTACCTGGATGAAGGTGGGGACTTTTAACATCCTGGGGGTTAACAGTCTGGGTTCCTTGCCACATCTGGTGTCCCCAGTACCTGCTTTAAGGTCAGGGGTCACCCCTGTCAATTCCAGTGACATTAGTACCTGGATGAAGATCCGAGACCTTCTTTCCTTTTTCCTACTCCATTCCTGGAACCCATCTCTTGCTTCAATCCTTAGCATTCTCTCCTCCAGCCCTGGGAAACCCCACTCACCCATAGCTGCTTGGGAGCTTTCCCTAATGGATGCCAGGGCTGAGCTCTCAATTTTGGCAGAATTTAACCTTTCACTATTTTTTTTTTTTAATTGCCTAGTGCTCAGGGCCGGCTCCAGGCACCAGCCGAGCAAGCTGGTGCTTGGGGCGGCAGATTGAACGAGGCGGCATTCCGCCCAGTCCTAGGGCGGCACGGCCGCTTTTTTGTTGTTGTTCTGCTCCGGCCTGTAGGGGGCGGCGGCGTGGAGGACAGGAGCGCCCTGGAGCAAGCCCGGCAGGGCAGTCCTCATCCTTCCCTCCCTGCTGACCGGAGCAGAGCCCTCCCGGCAGGCGGCGCGGCGGGAGGGGCTGCGTGGCAGCGCCCCGCTGTAGCCCTGGCCACCCCCTTCTCTCTCTCTCTCTCTCTCTCTCTCTCTCTATCTCTCCCACCCGCTTCCTCCCCCTAACCCCCGCTAGCCGGTCCCCCTGCACCCGCGCTCCGGCGCACAGATCACTGGGGTTTTTTTGCGTTGCCGTTCTGGCCTCCCCGTTTTTTTTTTTTTTTTTTTTTTTTTTGTGT
>NW_020664481.1:11291763-11367958 GCF_002925995.2 Terrapene triunguis
TTTTTTTTTTTTGCTTGGGGCGGCCAAAAAGCCAGAGCCGGCTCTGCTAGTGCTTAAGGCTTTGGTGAAACCCTTCCAGTGTGAACAGAGTGCAAACTGAAGCAGGACCCTCTTCTTGAGCCTGCAGAAAGGCAGCTCAGAGCTTTGCCAAGCTGCAGCCCCGTGAAACTAACAAGATTTCTGGTCGGTTTCCCTGCTGCTGTTTAGAACCCAGTGATAACTGTCCAGAGTTACTTTTGCTGCAGGACTTCATATTTTTGGAGAGTTTATACAAATGTTTGTCAGGGATCCCCTCCTCAAAACCCACCTATACCTTAACACCCATTTCAAAACAAACAGCTCCTTCTCTCCCCGCCCCCTTTGTTTTTAGAATAAAAAACAAACAGTTGTGTGCGACACACACATGCTCTGTATATATTTTGACTGTATCCCTCTTTACCTCTTACCCTCCCCGCACCATTCCACCTTTCATATGTTACATGTCGTCTTAGGCCCTGATCCTTCAATGAGCTCTGTGTTGAAATGGGTCTACTCACATGGAGCTTTTTGCAGAATCAGGGCTTTAGATTATAAACTATTCCAGGCAGGGGAGCCTGTGTTTGTGTTTGTGTTTGCACAGCACTAGCACAATAGGGCTTTGATCCTGGATGGTGCATCTGGGTGCTTTTGCGACCTAGTTCTCAAAACAATAAATGAGCAAACAGCAAAGCCAGATCAATGTTCGATTTACTAGAGAAAAACCAAGAGATTTTCAAATGGATGATATCCACCATCTAATGGTCTCGTAGCGAGGGAATCTCTTCAGTTGATGTGCATATTCATTTCTCTCTTAATAACCCAGTTCTTTGCAAATGCTATCTTGACTTCTTGTTTTTCATTCCCTCCAGTAGATCTGCCAGATGAGTCTACGTTTAAGTACAATGATATTGTCCCTGGCGGAACAATTACTATACGCATCTGGCGACAAGATGGCTGGGGGCTTCTCGTGGCAGCTGCTGCTGAAGGAGATATTACCCAGGTTGATTCCATTGCTTTTGTAAACGATAGGTCTGCTTTGTGCAAACACTCTCTAAAAGGGGGATTGTTAAAAGATTCATGTACTAGATGAATATCTTCAGAGAGCAGCAAATAGTGGGGAGGCTATATATGGGGTTCTAGGCCAAAAACCAATGGGGTGATCTTGAGCACCTGCAAGTGGTAAAACCCAATGAAAGGTTGACCACAGTAATACTCCAGGACTTCAATATGTCCGTCCATTTCTGAGGGAAGTTTGTGGACAACTGGGAATCCAAAGAGGATGAACAGCTTTGGGAAGGAGGGAAGAAGTTAAAGAGAGAAGATCTTTGATGCAGTTGGTTCGCTTTAGCAGCCAGCCCGCTTGTTTTGGTTAGCTATGGCCTTAGTTGTCGTGGGCTTCCTTTTGTCGCCACTACAATTTGGCTTTATTTTTGGTAGTGGTATTTCCCAATTCTTTTTCCTGCCCACAGTCATACTACTGTTTGATCAATATACTACCACATGGGAGAGTCTTTATTATTCTCCTTGCAAATTGCCACTATTTTAAATATCTCTTCTCTTCTGACACTTTTTATCACCATGCTTTTCCTGTGGGTACCAATAATAATAATACTTGGTATTTACATAGCACTTTTCATCCATATAGCTCCCAAGTGTTTTAAAAAGGTGAGTAAACCTTTATTATCACAGTTATAGCTAGGGAAACTGAGGCACACAGGATATGTGAGTTGCCCAAAGTCATGTGAGTCAATGGCAGAGCTGTGAATATAACCCATCTCACGTGGTCCTTTATCCACTGACTCCTGAGTAAGGACTATAGGCTAAGGACTCCTTCAAAGCTCATGAAGCTTCCAAAATCAACGGAAGGGAGGAACTATTGTAGCAAAATCTGCATCTTCTCCACAGTTTCTGGGAGTTCCATTGGTCTGCAGCCATACTATCTTGAGCTGTGATCTTTGACTAGATAAGTAGGCTTTGGCTGGGTCAGTTCTGAGATGGGAGATCTCTGTGGAACACATGGTCTTCAGTGATTCAGAAGATGGCATTCTTCTCTCTGGAATTAGTACTGAACCCAGGTCTGAATTAGAGGGTAATGTGCTGTAAATTCAAGGTCCTGACTAGCTGTGGTTATGAAATATCCCATGGCATGTTAGGAGGGCTCTTTACCCAGTTGTCTTGGCTAAATTCCAACTTGGCTAATTACATTGTGCTCATCTACATTTCCACAACTGTTTGACATGGATACAGAGGTGTTCTTCACTTCCTGTCCTACACTGTTGTGTAATGTTGCAATGCACTGGTAAGTAGCTGCTATGTTTTGAGCCAGAGGTGGCTGTATTTCACTGTTAGGTAAACTGAAATTGGTTATAGTGTATATGTCAGTTTGAAGGCCTGATTCTATGTTCCTTGTGCACCCAAAATTCCTACCGATCCTGTATCGGCTGGGCAGGCAACATAGGAGTGGGTCACAAATGCTATGGTGTCTTCTGAGATGAAACATGCAGTGTATTATTTTATGTATTATACTTTTAGCTGGTCAAAAAAATTCCCGTAAAAACTTTTTTTTGCCCAAAAATTGGATTTTCAACTAAACGACCCTGAGAGTGCCATGATACGTTACCTCCCTTCACCAAGAGGAATGACGATGGTGCATCATTGGAGATATAATCTGACCAGGCAATCCAGCCTATTGAGCATGAGACACCTAAACTACAACTCCCATGAGGCACCATGGCAGCTTTTCAGAATTGAAATGTTTTGGCTTTTGATTTTTCATCAAAAACTCTAGAGCTTTCTGTGGAGGTGGATGGGAGGGTGTAGTGGGGTGGACACCCGCTTCTGCCCTGAAGGGCTTGAAATCAGCCCTGGGAGAGGGCTGCGACTGCGAGAGGGCTGCTGCTAGGAAAGCAGCACGCCTCGGCTGATTGGGGAAGCAGCCGCAGCTGGGCTGGGAGCCAGGAGCTCAAGAGTCTCTCTCTGCATTCAGAGAGAGAAGGGCCTGGTTGCCGGGAGCTAGAGACAGGGTACCTGAATGGAGCAGGGCTGGGGAAAGGCAGAGGAGCCGGGGAGCTCCAGCCTGGAAAGCCCCAGGCTGCGGCCTAGCATAAGCCCAACAGGTAACTGGGGGTTGCAGAGGGCGGCCCAGGGGTAGGCAAAGGCAGCAGGTCCAAACCCAACCTTGCCAGTGATGAGTAGGCTGCCCCAGGGTGTGGGGGCTAGATGATGACTGGCAGTAGCCTTATACTGAGGCGAGGTGGGGATAGTGGGTGGGGGTTTCCCGGGGAGGGGAGACCCTGAGAGAAAGGGGTTACTGCCAGGGGGCAGCACCCCAGCTAACAGGGCACCAGGGTCCAGGGAAGGACACGGATCACCGGCCTGCAGAGGGCGCTCCAGAGCTGGAACGAGATAATTCCCGGAAGTCACCAGCAGGAGGCGCCGCAGGGGTGAGTCCGCTCCTGTACAGAGGGGAAATCTTTTCTGATCAGCTGTAATTATAATTCCACCTACCAGAAGACCTGAAGATCCAAAGTCTTCTAGACTTTTTTTCTTTTTCCTGGTTCCAATGCACAGGCAGCTGCCTAGCCAAGGGTCACTTTAAGTTTAGAATGTAAGACCCTGTAGTTTGAGTCTTTATAGGTATCTACACACCTTTAATATTGGAATTGATTGATTGACTAATCGGTCAGCATTTGTGTGATGTTTTCATTTATTTTCCAGCTAATAAGTTTAGGAGTTACAAAGGGATCCACATGCAACACTCCAAATTCACAGTTCCTGAGACCAGAAGAGAAAAGGGAATGGATCGCGCACCGAGCATTCGTGGCATTGTACGTTGCCAGCCACAGAGGCCACATTCCAGCTGTAGAATTTCTCCTGGAAAATGGTAATATTCATTCATTTTTAAGGGGCCCTTATGATCATCTAGACTGATTTCCTGCATAAGGCAGGGGTAGAATTTTCCCCAGTGATTCCTGAATCAAGCCAAATGCCCGCTTTAGTTCAAGCGCAAGTCAACTTTTTGAAAGGCATTCAGTGGGAGGAAGAATCCACCCCAGCCCTTGGTAAACTGTTCCTATAGTTCATGACCTTCACGGTTAAAAATGGGCATCTCATTTTCAATTTGGATTTTTCTGACTTCAGCTTCAGCCACTGTATTTCGTCGTTATTTATCACATTTATTCCCATAGCACCTGTAGTCACTTTCAGCTCTTGGGTGGCTTCACCAGCCAGGGAAGGGGGAAAAAGCACCCAGAATTATTCGCTGAAGGCCTGTCCTCAGGGCCTGCTTGGTCACACACAAAAGCAAACCAACTGAAAACCACTAGGCAATAACCCCCAGAGATTTCCCCTGCTGGCAGCCAGCCAGGGGGAGACACGCACCCTTCCCCTCCCTTTTATACTCTGCCTGGAGCAGCCATGTGACCAGCTGGGACCTGTTAAGTTTGCAGTCTGCAGCACCTTTACATAGTTATTCTTATTTGCTTAAAATCTGGTATTCCCCTCCCCACCTAGTTTTCTTTGGAGAATCTGCTATAGAGACTAAAGAAGTGATTTGTTTTTCTACCTTCTAACCCAGGGGTAGGCAAACTATGGCCCCGGGGCCGCATCCGGCCCTTCAGACGTTTTAATTCGGCCCTCGAGCTCCCGCCGGGGAGCGGGGTCTGGGGTTTGACCCACTCTGGCACTCCAGCCGAGGAGTGGGGTAGGGGGCTTGCCCCACTCCATGCGGCTCCCGGAAGCAGTGACATGTCCCCCCTCTGGCTCCTATGCGTAGGGACAGCCGGGGGACTCCACATGCTGCCCTTGCCCCAAGCACCGCCGCCGCAGCTCCCATTGGCTGGGAACTGTGGCCAGTGGGAGCTGCAGGGGCAGCGCCTGCAGACAGGGCAGCTCGCAGAGCTGCCTGGCTGCGCCTCCACATAGGAGTTGGAGTGGGGACATGCCACTGCAGGGACATGCCACTGCTTCTGGGAGCTGCTTGAGGTAAGCGCCACCCAGAGCCTGCACCCCTGATACCCTGTGCCCCAACCTCCTGCCCCAGCCCTGATCCCCCTCCTGCTTTCCGAACCCCTTGGTCCCAGCCCAAAGCACCATCCTGCACCCCATACCCCTCATCCCCAGCCCCACCCCAGAGCCCACACCCCCGCCAAAGCCCTCACACCCCCTGCATGCCCCAACCCCCTGCCCCAGCCCTGATTTTCCCCCCCCGCCCTCCAAACCCCTTGGTCCCAGCCCAGAGCACCCTCCTGCACCCCAAACCCCACAACCCCAGCCGGAGCCCTCCCCCCTGCACCCCACCCCTTGCCCCAGTCCAGAGACCCCTCCCGCACCCTGAACTCTTCATTTCTGGCCCCACCCCCAGCTGGAGCCATCACCCCCTCCCTCACCCCAACCCCCAATTTCGTGAGCATTCATGGCCCGCCATACAATTTCCATCCCCAGCTGTGGCCCTCGGGCCAAAAAATGTGCCCATCCCTGATCTAACCCATATATAACTTCACCATCCGGCTGGTCCTATGAAAATTGACAATGAAAATAAGACCAACCAGGGCAGCCCTCTGTAGGGCATGTGGAAGATGCTGCACATGTCCTCTTTTTGTGATGGGCTCCCTGGAGTCCTCTTAAGGTGAACCTTGGTGACTCCGAGGCTATTGACTGGCTCCTCAAGACTATTAAGCTGTCGTGTCCCCCCCATAACTAAACCTAGCCTTGCTTGTCTTGCCCACAGGCAATCAATATATGAGAAATCACACACTCAGCCACGTGCTTTGAAAAGCCAGATGTTTCGTCTCAGGTTGTTCCCATACTGAGCAAAAGCCGGGCCAGTCAAACACTGTTTTTGTATTTTATTATATCTTTATATGACACTAGGAGTCTGATCCAAAGTGCATTGGAAAAAAATGGGATCCTTTCTATTGGCTTCACTGGGGTTTGCAGTCTGTATGCCAGCCTTTCTACTTCAGCTGCCAGTGTGCACTGTGATCCAACCCCTACACTTTCCCATCTGTACTGCATGAGTATTACTCCATCACTGTTTTGCTTCTGGTGAGGCAATCTCCATCGTTAACAGCTGTGCTCAGATCCTGAAGTCTATTGCTTTAAACCTCAATAAATACTTGACCCCACCACTGAAGTTAGCTAGGAACTACATAGAATCATAGAAGATTAGGGTTGGAAAAGACCTCAGGAGGTCATCTAGTCCAACACCTCGCTCAAAGCAACACCAATCCCAACTAAATCATCCCAGCCAGGGCTTTGTCAAGCCGGGCCTTAAAAACCTCTAAGGATGGAGATTCCACCACCTCCCTAGGTAACCCATTCCAGTGCTTCACCACCCTCCTAGTGAAATAGTGTTTCCTAATATCCAACCTAGACCTCCCCCACTGCAACTTGAGACTATTGCTCCTTGTTCTGTCATCTGCCACCACTGAGAACAGCCGAGCTCCATCCTCTTTGGAACCCCCCTTCAGGTGGTTGAAGGCTGCTATCAAATCCCCCCTCACTCTTCTTTTCTGAAGACTAAACAAGCCCAGTTACCTCAGCCTCTCCTCGTAAGTCATGTGCCCCAGCCCCCAAGCATTTTCGTTGCCCTCCGCTGGACTCTTTCCAATTTGTCCACATCCTTTCTGTAGTGGGGGGCCCAAAACTGGATGCAGTATTCCAGATGTGGCCTCACCAGTGCCGAATAGAGGGGAATAATCACTTCCCTCAATCTGCTGGCAATGCTCCTACTAATGCAGCCCAATATGCCGTTAGCCTTCTTGGCAACAAGGGCACACTGTTGACTCATCCAGCTTCTCGTCCACTGTAATCCCCAGATCCTTTTCTGCAGAACTGCTGCTTAGCCAGTCGGTCCCCAGCCTGTAGCAGTGCATGGGATTCTTCCATCCTAAGTGCAGGATTCTGCACATGTCCTGTCGAGTGCGGGAATTTGTGCCTACCATTCAACATTTGCCTTACACATTTTACTGTCATGAATCTTATAAATGATACATTGATTCAGTTGGGAAAATGTGGTTCTTGACATTAAGGAGACATTAATACAGTTTAACCTAGAGTATTAACAAATGGCACTGAAGAGCATCCCCGATGTTTTTATAACATGGCCTCAGCTGTACCCATTCAGGCTGTCAATCCATGCAACACAAGAGCAAAGCGTGAGTGGTTTACTCATGTCACCCAAATCCCCTCAATGGAAGGACATTTCTTTATCATCACTGACATGTCTTACTGAGGAGCTGCTAAGAGGTGAGGAAAAGGATCCAGCAATGCTCTTCCGGTCCAAGGTTCTCACACCCAACCTTGATAAAGGTGGCTGTTCCCTTCCTGATGAGCATCCTTGTAACGGTTTGATCAGCCATCAGGAGCTCCAGAAAAAAATCTGGTTAAATAATAATTCTTCATGTGCCCTACATGAGGCATGGGCAGACTCTGGTGCCCTGAACAGAACAGGTGTATATCAGTTCTCAGACATGATGCTACCCAGAACCAAGGCAGAGAGAGCATTTGGCCTGTAGATATTTGTTAATTTAAATAAGGTTGATTTATTCAAGATCCTTTCTTAAGGAGGATTTAATTTTCACCGTCCTTGAACATGCCAAGGGACGTGCATTCTCCTCTTCTGGCTTATTGGGTTCTGAGTGTGCATTATCTTCTCCGCAGGTGCAGATTTGCATGCTAAAACACCACTGGGGAGGACTGCTCTTCACGCTGCCACTGTCATGGGGCGATGTGACTGCATTGATCTGCTCCTCAGCTGGGGGGCACAAACTTCTGACCCAGACAATGAGGGACAAAGTGCAGTGAGCCTAGCCCGCCTCTGGGGCCAGAAGCAAAGCGAACGCAGACTGTTCCGTTTCCAGTGGCAGCAGAGAGCAACTGGCAGCACGTCACCCTCACCAAGTCGGAGCTTACATCAGAAGTCGGATTCCAGGACACAGAGGTCTCAGTCACGTGCTAAAATACACGTGGGCTAATTTATTTAGTGCTGGCCAGTTTCAGGGGACAGTCAATAATTCTCCCAGAAAGCCACACGTTAAATATTGGGGAGGAGGAGGGAATCTGTGTGGTTCAGATACTAAATGAGCTCTTGTGTTGGTGATGCTGCAGCCTCGATGACAGAAGGCTTGACAGCACAGCTCCCAGACACGCTCTTAATTTGTAGGTTATAGGGATCTGGAAAATTGTTACATACCCATTTAATTAATACACTTAGTAGTGAGAGCTCAGACCTGCCTGTGAACTCACCTTGGAATGCTCAGTGTTGGGGTAATTTTCTGGTGGTTGGCACTAGGTTGTGACAGTGTTGTCTAGTGGGTATATCAGAGGGCTAGGAATTAGGACTTCTAGGTTATTAACCCCGTTTTCCTGCTGACTTTCTATGTAATGTCTGGCCGGTCACTTAAGGCTTGCTTTATTCAGACATGGGGGGGGGTTCTATTCCCATAACTGTATGTAAATCAGGTGTGCAGGCGAGTGGCTAATTATGGTCACTGGCAGGTGCAATCAGGATAATTGTGCATGGAAATTAGGCAGGCCATTGGGTCCCCAGCTTTTTAAACAATTAGGTCTGGAGGAGGGTGGGTTTTCAAAAGCACCTGAAGGAATGACATACCCAACTCCCATTGACTTTCAAGAGGTGCTGGGCACCCAACTTGGATGCATTAAGAAAATCCCACTTTAATTTTTTGGGGTCCCATTTTTCAAGGACCCACTGCCAGATCTTTCAAGAGCTCTGCTCCCATTTAGGCACCTAAATGAGGGGCAGATTTTCAAAAGTGCTCATCCCCCAGCAGCTCCCATTGAAAATCTGCCCTTCAGGGTCACCAAAGAGCTCCAGACCTAGCAGCTTCTGATTAGGCAACAGCCGTGGTTTTCAGTGAGTGCTGAGCACTTCTGAAAATCTGGCTCACTGCCTGTTTGCTTGGTAGGCTCTATGCATACCCGGGGCGCTTTATAAATGGTAACAAAGCGATTCATTCTCAGTTCCTTGTGTCCAACCAAAGTTTTCTTAATTTGCTAACGGGAAAGCACAAAAATTTCCAATTTAAATAGCACGTGAGTGGATTTCAGAGTCAACATCTAGGTGTTTTTATGCAGAGATGAAATGAGCATATCCAAAATGTGATGGACAATGGTGGACTGTTATGGATCATTGCTCTCAAAGCAACATGTGAATCAGGAGCCACCTGTAAGACACTAATGCTTGTGCAGGGCTAAGGTCCTCTGTGGGTGGGATTGCAGCTGTAGTGTTGGACTTTGAGTTGACTCCAGAGTTTGTACCCAGCTCTGCCAAGGATTTTACTGCATGTCCTTGCCAAGTTATTTGGGGTAGGATCCCTGAAGGGACTGGGATATTGCAACTCTAAGCATCATCATCACCCTAACTTTTAGGCATATAGTAAATCATAGAAACAACACGTGAGCCACAAAGCCGAGTTAGGTGCCTTGGCTCCCTGTACCAGGATTAGGGAACCCTCTGCTGCAGGCGGCAGAGGCATTCTCTCTCTGGCCCAATGACTGTTCACTATGGATAAATACTGAACTACCCTGGGTTCAGTTCCCCTGCTCCAATCACTTGTTCATTATTTATCCACAGTGGAACAATGGAGGGAGCCCCTGGCCCACCCCACAACAGAACATCACATAGCTTAGTTGTTAGAGCACCCTCCTGGGAGGTGAGAGAGGGAGGAGTTGAACCTGGGTCTCCCACCTCCCAGGTGAGTGCTCTAACCACTGGGCTAGCAGTTTCAAGGTGGGTGGTGCTGGCCCCACCTCCTCCTCTGGATTTTGAACGGGGCTTGATCTGGTAGGTGCGTTCAGAAGGCAGCCTACTGGATTGGTCCTGCGCGCAAGTTAGGTGACCAAATGTCTGTCTTTCCCTGATTCATGGATCGCTCTGGGGCTTAGTCATCCAGACGCATGAAGTGAGGCAGCAGTCTGCATGCTCAGAGGCAGGAACGTAGGTGCCTGGGACACGTTTTACATTGCAAACGTAGGCACTGAGGGTTTGTCTACACTGCGATAAAAAAACCCTACGACACCGAGTCTCAGCTGACTCAGGCTATGGGGCTATAAAATAACAGTGTAGACGTTTGGGCTGGAGGCCGGACTCTGAAACCCTCCCCCCTTGTGGGGTCTCAGCGCCTGGGCTCCAGCCCAGCCCCGAACGTCTATGCTGCTATTTTCTAGCCCCACAGCCCAAACCCCGTGAGCCCCGTGCATCTTTAGGTGCCTACAGGGTTTGGTGGGAGTTTTGTGGTTCACAGGGAACCCAAAACTGGGACTTAGATGCCCAAGTCTGGGGGTTATGGGCCTGAGCACTTCTGTGGCTCCTACCCCTAGAGTCTGATTTCTCAAAGACACTGAGCTCTGGCACATTTCATCGACTTCGGAATCTGTTGTGCCCGCTCATTCCCTCTAAACATCAGGCCCTTAACCTTTCTCTACCATACTCACCCCATCTGTAAAACAGGGATACTAATTCTTACCTACTTCACAAGACTCTGTGAGGCTTAAATAATCCATGTTTATAAGGCGCTTTAAAAAGCTGTGGGTAGAAGGCAGTGTGCGAGAACAAAGCAGTATTACTGTGCTGGAGACACAAGATGGTGATCCGATCTCGCGTTCTTTCACACTCATTCCGTCCCAGGGGTGACCACACTACAAATACACGGTGGGTGGAGAGATGCATGGAGAAATAGAGCTTATGCAGCTGAGAGATGTATTTCCAATTCCCAATGCAACTACATCAGCTCAGTTTTACTTGATAAACAGTTTCCCCTCCCCCCGCATTTAAAATGTGTTTCAACCTCAAGGAAAAACTCCAGGTTTTTTTTTCAATCCTATTAATAATAGTTGTACAACAGAAATGGCATGATACAGAATTAGGTGATCATTCTTAAAATTCACAGCAGAGGGCACTCTGGGATCAGACATAATGATACAATAGGTCACTCCTATTTAGAAACATAGTAAAGCCTGTGTTTTCATAGACTCATAGGACAGGACGGGACCTCGAGAGGTCATCTAGTCTCATCCCCTGCACTCATGGCAGGACTAAGTATTATCTTTAAACCATTCCTGACAGGTGTTTGTCCAACCTGCTCTTAAAAATCTCCAATGATGGAGATTCCACAACCTTCCTAGGCAATTTATTCCAGTAATTTGGATGCCAAAACATCCTTAGTATTACATTTGAAATACCAGAGAAGACTTTGATGTTTAAGGAAGCACACACTGTTGGTGTAATACTGTTTGCCATTCATGTTGGGGGGAAAACAACTCACTTTTTAACTTCCTTCATTTATGATTCAGGTATATTTTTATTGTTCCTGTCTATTGTAAAACAGAACATATGCTGAGTTTGGGGGAGACTTTCAAAGGCGGCCAGCTCCCATCGACTTTCTGGACCTAACTGACATATGTGCCTGTGAAAATGCTATGTGATAAGTTCATATAGCTTCCTGTGTTGTTGCTCTCGTGAAACAGTAAATGAAGGTTCAGATGTTTAAAACATTGGGTGCATAATTTGTACGTGGGGGTAACTACCTTCATTCTGGTAAACATTCCATATTGCTTACACCAACCAAGCATAATTCTAAAAATCTGAGCATAGATTTCGACAATCCAAGGGCTCCAAAGTAAGTGTTTAGCGATGTTCTGCTCTTGAAAACAAAAAAATAATTTTAGTAGGAAGTGAGATGGTTTCCTGGAAACCTTTCTCTGTTCACTCTGTTCCTTAATACTTTAAGGTTTAAAAATGGAGTTGTTGTAAAATGACAGCTGACTGGGAATGATAGGCCCTACGTTATATAAGTGACAATCAATGGAGCTGATATAAAAGATGTTGCTGCCGGCATTTTGCTGAGTAGTTGCATATTCCAAGGGAGAATATACAGCTGGTGTCTCTGGAAGTCCTTTATCCTTCCTTTCTTTTATCTGCATGGGCTGTCATTTAATCTACATCCAAGATCCTAGAAACATGCAGAGGATTTGGAGCTTTTTCTGAACCGTTTGTGGTCTGAGGAATGATAGCAGGTGCATTCACCTTTGGTATCAGGAAAGACCAAACGGGGCTGCTGAATCCACAGAATTATCAGCACCTTTTGCAGTTTTTGCTTTAACTATTCAAAAGAACAAAAATTCTAGCTCAGTGTGGATGAAGGGAGCATGTTGCTTGTTTGAAAATTGGGCAGTGAACCATGCCATGATGCTTATCAATACATAGATATCAATGAAAAAGAGCATCTTGAGGGGTAGAAATCACTAGAAAGAAAGTGTGTTCTAGCAGCTAGTGAAGGGGCTGGAGTCTACTTTCCTGGTTGCTGTTCTTAGTTCTGCCACTGTTTTATTACATGATGTCAAACATCTGTTCTTGGGTCTGATTTACAAACATCAATGTGATTCTGTATAAAAATATACAAACGCATTGTGCGCGTGGTACAGCTGTGTACATAAACTGGTTACCTGGGCAAATGGCAAGGTATATCTCTAACTGGCCATTTATACATGCAAATACCTGATTTGCTAGTGCAACTATGGTATCAATGTGCAAATTTGGCGTGCAAATACACATGTATTTTTGCATGCATTCCTTAACCTCTCTTTCCCTTTCTGTAAAGTGGGGATAATAATGCTGATCTACCCCACAGGGCTCTTGCGAAGCTTCATTAAAGTTTGAAAAATGCTTTGAGATCCCTGGAGAAATGTTGTTATAGAAGGCAAAAGTGAGATGATTATAAACAAGAGGCTGCACTAAAAAAGCCCAAGCCCTAAAACACAGGGTTAGGAAACATGCAATGTCTGCTTTTGCTTCACAGTATTAAGAAATATGAAGCAGCTGGTTTCCGCTGGATGTGAAAGGCAATAAGAGTGTAAGTTAATAGTAATGACAAGCACAGCAATAACCCATCACACTTCCTCTGTGTTACCAGCTCTACTCCTTTCCCTGTGTGGGAAGGGCCTCTCCAGTGCTGCCTTGGGCCATCACGTTGAATGTTTTCACTAGAAGCTTGATAAAGCGAAGGTTCAGAGATCCTGAAATATCTGACCCTTGCTATTTAGGAATAAAGTTACCTTGAGCAGTACGTGTCCTACAAGTCTCCTAATTGTCACCCTCTGTGCCATTTGTTGGTGAAATTTTGCAGCGTGTTCTGGCAGTTCCTCCATACAGGATGCCCTAGAGGTTTCTTCTTCATTCCCATCTGCTCCAGAATTACATTTTGATCTTGCTTATATTTGTTGTGTGATAGAATTCCTCTTTTTGGTCCAAATTCCTCCTATGTGGATGGTGCAAGTTAGCAGGATCTTTTGGCACAGTTGTTAAAATCAGTTACTCTCTGACCTCAACAAAAGACTCTCTTAGCTAATGGCCTTGCTCAGAGGTTCTTTGTCACAGCCGCATTGACAAGGTAAAGTAAGTGGGATTAGGCCTTAAGTAAATAACAATGCACTGAAATGCAGAAGCAAACATAGCTGAAGAACACAATGTCACTGTTGGAACTGGAAGTTGGCTAAGCTGCATGGGTTAACCCTCCCATGGAGTACCGAGTACAGTACCATGGAGAGTGAAGCAATGTGGTAACCTGGCTGCAAAAAAGCAGGTCGCTCTCTGACTCCGTGTAACGGTATCGGTACCCACTTCTCGCAAATGCCCCCTCTCTGGCTGATACATGCCTGCAATCTCAGTTTGGAATGGGGCAGCACCCACCTTCCGTGAGCACCCCCCCTTCTGGTCAAGTGTGAGCCTGCTTCTTTCTTTGGTCTTTCATTGGGGTGGCACCTACCTCTCGCAAGAGCCGCCTTGGCCGATGGTTCTTTCATTGGGTCTTCAGCGACTCAGCCCTCCAGCTGAGTCACACACACTGTGCCCCCCGCCCTTTCTGGGGAATACAGTCTCTAGTTCTTGCTCACGGTGCTGGTATGGGGCCGTAGCACCAAGGCTTCCTTCCTGGAGAGCTCAAAAAGGCCCATCTCGGTGCCCTCAGTTGGTATGTTCTTTTTGGCAGCCCTCCTGGGCTCAGTCTTTAACCAGACCAGCAAGGCCCATCACGGTATCCTCACCCGGTCTGGCTAGGTTCTAGGCTCAGTCTGCCCTCCCTGACCTGTCCATGGTTCTGCTGCTCTTCCAGCCAGCCAGGCACCCAGTCCTTCCTCTTTGAGCTCCAGGCAGCAACTAACTGCTCTGCCTCTGCTGCTTTCTGTCCCCTGATTGGTCACTCCAGCAGCCCCTCTGATTGCCTGCTCCCCTGCAGCCACTGTAGGCTGCCTGGAGGACTTCTCCTCTGCTCTTTCTGGGGTGGGGTGAGGCAGGGGCCACAACCTAGTCCACCCCATCACACTCGCTTTCACCATGAATATAGGACATGTTTAGATACAGAGGTCCAAATCCTCCTTTCTCTAGTGGCCCCTTTAAACTTCTCTGGTGGCATAAAAAGGGCTGCACAGCTGGTGCATCTGGGCATGGGGAAGTACTCCCAGCATAGGAGGAACCCCAGTGTAGCATGACAGCTCTACATCAAGTTTCTACATATGTGCTCCTGCAAAGGAGGCATGGCCAGGGGGAATGGCCAGAGCTCTGACACCTACTCTGCTCCTACCTAGCTTGGACAGACCAGAGAAAGTCCAGTTAGGAAACAGGTGAATCTATAAAGGTAGGTAATGAAGTCAATATGACTCGTAATTCCATATAATCTAAAACAACCTCTGCTCTATACAGTCACGTGTCTTTCTGTTTGTCTCACCTGCTCCCATCTGTAGTGTTTCCCACTTACCTCTGACATCACAATCGCACCTCTCTGCAGTGACCTGTTCCATGGGAGACTTGTTTCTGGGGGTCACAATTCCCCCCAATCAGCAGTGAACTTTATGGTCCCTAGGGCGGCAGCAGCAGGGGGGATAGGAAAGGTAGGACAAGGTTCCTTTGCATGTTACAGGTCTAGCCACCTGTTAATTTTTTTTTACTGATACCAGCTAGCAAAGGTACCACTTGGTTGATATCAGTGCATGGACACACTTTTTCAAGGACTGTACCAAGACAATTAAACATAGCAGTAAGACCCCAATACTTCCACCAAAATCTCTTGAGCTATTCAACTATAATAAGCAGAGAAGAGTGGAAACCAGGCACACATGAGTGGAGGGAGGTAGATCTCCAGAAATTGTTTTATTAAAAGGTAATTGAGGCTAACCACATCCCCTCCTTTCCCTTTGGCTGCAGTAGAAATACTGCCTGCCTCAGCCAACCCAACAGCCTCCCATAAGGCTACTTATCATGATATGTATCAGGGGCAGATTTAAACGCGAGCATCTGTAAATGGAAGTGACATTAGAAATCAGCTGACTTGCTCTATTCTTATGTCAATAGCTTGAACCAAAAGAGAGAAGAGAAACATGTGGGGATTAAAAAAAAATCAAGTTGTGATATTAAAGCAGAGAATCTGTGTGACTAGAGGCCCATAAGACTTTTTGCATGGTCTGCCACACCTACAGCCACTCTAGGTTAAGTCGTACATTCTGGCTTTTCCACTTATACGTGAAAAGCTTTGTTCACTAATTTGCAAAACCTCTAGTTCCTAATAGCACTTGCATACATGGGTCTTGTTCTCCAAACTCCCAGCCAGTCTGTGACACAAAAAGGCCTTTCTTCATTTCCCCATTGCCTGTGCTTTTCTACTCTTTTTTTTGGTGGGAACTCAGTAATCATAACTAACAGTTAACTAATCTTCCAAATACATCCTTCTCCTCTCCGCAAGCTCCTTTTCACAATAGCCAGCTTTGGATCAGGTCTTAACACAGCCTTGTTGGGAGAGACTCCCAGCATTTGCATGGTGGTCAGTGGTTTTGGATTATAGTGAGAATGGATCAGAAGATTCTTCATTGAGAATGTAATCCAAAAGCCCTAATCACCAGGCAAATTCTTGGATCATCTCTCAAAGAGGCTATGTGTAAGGCCTGATGCAAAGTTGGTTGAAGTCAGTAGGAATCTTTCCATTGACTTCTGGAGGCTTTGGATCTCTGGCCCATAGTGACCAAGTCACTGCTCAGGTGAAATACGGACTACAACAACAGGGAAAGACCACACTTCCCTTCCCTGTTGGGATCTGTGTATTTGTCTAATGATGAGATCCATCCAACAGAGACCTAAGATTACTGTCTGTCTTGCACTTTGTCAAAGCTTGTATAACTTGCTAGTTTGATGAAGTATTTTAAATAGAAAATATCCAGCCACTCAGGGTCATTATTAAATCTATTCCATAATGGGATGCCCTGTGTTAAGCAGTAGGCAGCAAAGAACCATTGCAACGTTTCTCCATTACGTTCATTCCTTAAAATGAATCAAATGAACAAAACAATTTAAATTCCGGAGTACAATATGGTTGTAAAAAGAAAAATCTCCCAATAGATATCAGGAAAGCTCTTAGATGTTGTTTTCCTCTCACTTTAGAAAGAGAATTGTAGTTAGCTTGCAATCTTCCTGACATTATTCATGGAGGAAGCAAAGAAAAAGCACCAGCGAAAGAGAACGACTGCAATTTAGTTAATTTTATGCAAAACAGACTCAGCATTTAAGCTGGGAGGTTACTGAGCATAAACATAGTGATGGAGAAGCCAAATATTCCATGTATATAAATGGATGAATTATTAAAAGGATTGCAAAGATACTCCATGCACCTGTTTCTAACTATGAGTCTGGGAAGACACATGTGGTGAACCCAGGCTCCACTGAACTCAATGGAGCTATGACTTTGTTCATGATAACTTAGCTCCTGGAGGAATTATTGGGCTAGATCCCCAGCTGGTGTGAATTGGTGCAGCTCAGTTGGGGTCAGTGGAACTATACCCATTCACACAAGGTGAGGGTTTTTAGTTTTGGAGGTAGAATGCCTGGAGATACATATTTGTTATCAATAGACTTCCGGCTGTCCTGTGTCTTCAGCAGAATGGAACTGGAAATTCTGAAAAGCCGTAATAATTTTTTCCCTTAAATCTTAAGGCCTACAAGAATATCACATCAGGTGGGAAATATAGGAAGAGTCATGGATAGCAAATCAACTGCTTATAAACATGCCAGTTGTAGAAGAGAGGAACATTAAATCTTCAATCAGGCTACTCATAGCTTTGGGTTTAATTTTGATCAAACACATCAAAAATGAAATGAAAATGTGAAAGCCAGAAGTGGGAGCTTGTTGGAATAGCTGAGTATCTGTCAAATGTCTGTGTTTCTATGTGAAGGAGGAAGAGGTCTAGACTTCCTTGGTCACTTGCTGGGATCTTGGTACCACATGGCCTTATGGTCTGTTTTTATTTTTTTTTCCACTGGCTTGCATCTTAAAAAGTATTTGTCTCTGCTCATGCCCCCATGTGAATTCTCTGAAGTAGAACATTAGTCATTAACCTGTGCTAAAAGAGAACAAAGAATAATGGCAAAAAATGACAGCTCATCCTAAAACAAAACAAAAGTCTTAAAGGCAGCTAGTGCATAAGATATCAGTGAGCTTTAACCATATGGGAAGTTTGAAGCCTCTCTGTTGTTCCATTATTAAGATCTCTCCAGACATAAGTGATCATTTCTGACGCCAGGTGCTCAATCTCTTAAAGAACCCAAAGGACTCATTTTAAAATTAATTTAACTCTTAAGCTAAATCACTGACTTGTAAATTCTCTAAAATGTATTCTGTGCCCAAAGAGCAAGCGCTGTAATTTTGGGGAGGAGCTGCTGGATCCTTCATAGGTAACCAGACGGTTGAATTCCTGCTTTAAGTGTATAACTCGGATGAACTCAACTTGATTACGAAATCACAAGTGGTGCTTCCTTGTCTTTTGCTTATCTTCCCAAGAGTAAATGTGAGTATGTTCTCTCCATGCAGGCCTCTCGGTCCTACTGTAATGCAACCAATTAATAACAATAATGGTTCTGTTTGCATGTGCACCTTGAGGACCAACTCCCACAGTCTTCCTCAGGTGATGCTCCCAATGATTTCAATAGGAATTTTGCCTGAGTAGGAATGGCAGGATTTGGCCCATATTTATATTGTGTATCCACATTCCCACTTTGGACCAACAAGTTGGTGTCACTAAAAGCATCATCTTGTTAATATGGATGGTACTAATGTTTAAACTTGGGTGAGATTCTGGCCCCATTGAGGTCAATGGCAAAACTCCCAGTGACTTCAGTGGGGTCAGGGTTTCACCTGAAATGCGGGCTAATGACTGTGATGAAGGATGATTTTGTGATTAAGACTTGTGACGCAAGAGCTCTGAGTTCAATACGTGGCTGTGCTGTAGGTGTTCTGTATGACCGTAGACAAGTTACTTAATTTCTCTGTGCTTCAGTTTCCCATCTATAAAATGGCGATAACATTTCCATCCTTCACAGGATAAATTCACCAATGTTTGTGAGATGTTTGGATGCAACAGTGATGAGGGGCATATAAGTGCCTAGATGGAGAGGCTAATGTTAACCAGCCAGATATGGGTGTTTAGTTGTATGGACCAAACTGTGTTGGTTTCTTCCAAGGTTTCCTAGGTCTCATCACAATATTCCACTATCTTCTGGTTGAGGAGTTGTTATATCCTGGGTCTTTTAAAAGTCCTCATCCAGTTTGCATCGTTTCCCTCCTCCACTTAGGCACATATCTCTGCCTTCGTATATTTGGTTTCTAAATTTGCTATATTCCCTTGGTGTACTATGTTCAAAGGGGATCAGAGTTCTGCTGTGAGGATCGTGTTGGCCATTAACATTTAGAAGGGATGGCATTTTCAGAAGGAAGCTAAAAAAGGTACACCTTCAAGTATGGTTTCAGGATCTCTTTTGTGTTGGTTGATGCCTACCCTAGACTTCAAATGGAGGATTACCTGAGGTTAGTGCTTTGGAGCTCCAGTTCACCATATATCATTCTATTTGCTTTCTGCATTGTATCCCTTACTTTACATTTAATGTAAGGCTCAAATGTTGGCTTTGCTGTGTTGTAAAGAAAAAAATTCAGGGAATAAGAAAAGGTTGCAAAATGTGGTTGACATTGTTGCCTTGTGTATTTTGGAAGGATTCCTGCATGCACAGAAGCTGAAAAACTAACTGTCAACTTTCAAAAAGTAAATCTTAAAACCTGCCATCTCCAGTCTGGATGAAGAAAGGCAGACACTCCACTGCCAAACCTCTGCAGTGGAATTTGTGATCTATTTCAACTTCTGTGGTTTTCCAGGTAACCAAACTACTGTGAAAGTCAAGTAAAAGTCAAGGTGTAAAAACTCCTTGCTTTATATGCTAGGCTATAAATTAGAGGGGTGATCTGTAGTACAGAAGTTGTCTTATATCCCTGATGAGCGTTTGTATGCATAATTCAAGTGCATGCGTGTGTTTGAATTCCAGCCTATATTGATTGAATTGGTCTCTTATAATAAACAGGATAAATAAACTTGATGTGAGTTAAAGCAGGTATATTGATGTGTTATATGGAAAACATTTAAATTCAACGCAGTGATCTTGAGCAGGATGTAATTTCAAAAGTGACTTAAATATGCTGACACACACACACACACACACAAAGGGGGTGGAGTGAGGAGGGGGCAGAGGAACAGAACAAACACGTTCAAAATGATTTGCATATATTGGGATTATGGGCTGATAAGTGGCTTATGCAGTTCGTTGTAAAGAAGTGCGAGGTAATGAGGCCAGGGACCAAAACTAATCGGAGACTGCAGCCTGAGTGTGAGAACAATGCAGAATACGGATTGGAGCGTGGCAGAAAGGTACGCATGGTTTTGGGGTAGGTTTTGTTTACTATGGATGGCCTAACAGACACCAGGGCGCCTCCTCCCTTCAAGAGACCACTTCCACCACTGTGACTGCAACCTGGCTGGGATTCTGTTGGTTCCTCCAAAAAGGCTTCTGCTCAGTATGACTGTTTCATGAACTGGCTTGTAGATCAGATTGTTTTAATGTCCCCCCCCCCATTTTAATTCCCCTTTGTAGACTGGCGCCTTACTCTGTGAGCAGTCCAATTAATTTCAAAGGAAGTATATGTGGAATAAAGCCCACTCAGCATGGGTAAGGAGGACAGAATTAGGCCTTATCTATATGTATAAAACCACCCAGGACTCCTTTTACTTTCACTTCTATGCTCTCTACATATTTGACCGTGTCAAAGATTCACCAAGGACTTTGAGTGGTTCCTGCCAATCCAATTTTAATAGAATTCCGCCCAAATTTGACTTACTCATTGGTCAAATTGATACTCGCTGTCCTTCTCCAAAGGAAATGTTAAATATCTAATGAGCTATCTGACATTCCATCACCTCTGCTTATGATTTGATAAGCTAGAACCTCATATCACTTGTCTTGTCAGAAAAATGTAAAGCCACATTTTTTCAGCTTGGCTCCCTGCTATCAATCTGGTTAATGTGAACTCAGTCTAAAGTGCTGCTGATGGGCAGATGCAAAGGACTATTGATAGTCAGAAGCAAAACAAACAATAGTCGATGAAGTGTCTCCAGCATTTGGAGGTAAGTTACCAAGGTTATTAAAACATTTGGTTTCTTCTTTTTCTTTTTAAACTTATTTCTGCATATCTTAACTTTTAAAACGGTCTTCATTCCACCCCTAAACGATAAGTTTTTGATCTCACTTGAAATGTAGCCAAAAAGCTTTTGAAACCTAGTCAAGGAGAGAGATAATTACAGAAAAGGAGAATTTGTATCTCTTTCTGAATTTAAAATATATCGACTCATCTAAAGCATCACTTCATTTTATTAAATAGCACCTTAACTACTCCTATGTAAAGGTACACCATCAACCTTAAAATCATATTTCTGAATATCCGTTTTCCACTTAGATTTTTTGCTTAACATCTTAGAAATTTAGAAATCGCTTTTCATACCAAATATTTCTAACCATTGCAGTTTAATTTATATCCAGAAAAAGCCCCATATTTGATTATTTCAAGCTTCTGAACCATCCTGAAATATCAGTAACATTTAGACTTCTCTTTGGCCACTGCTTTACCAGTCCTGTGGTTTGGTGCAGCATTAGACTGATGTCTGGGATTGTCCATGTAATCTGGTTCAGATTTGACCTAGGAAGTGTGGCTGCATGGGTTATGTTTGCAGGGGTGTTTCTGTCATTGGGGAACTGGAGGAAGGCTTCACTCAGAAAAAGGAGAAAATGAAACCAGAGTAAGAAAAATATTCCTTCCTTCTAGTTCATTCAGTGCTCCGTCATTAACACAATTGTCCTTCTGGGTGAAGGATCCATGGAAGAGTAGTGCTCAGGTGTTCCTGTGTGTGTCATTCACGTGTGCCCATTCTTACGGGGGTAAAAAGCAGCATCAGAACTTCATAGGCTAGCATAGCAGAGGACTTAGGGACATGTTAAGTGCCCTCTGTTACCCACCTCGTGGGCAGCTAAGGCAAGTTGTGGACTGGCACTTTACCTAAAACTCTCACCCTTAGCTGCCAGTGGGTGGGATGCTGCATGCCTGTCTGTAGGGCAATCTGCGTGAGGATGAACCGCACCTCAGATCATTGCACAGCACTGTGAAGTTCATTTGTATAAAACCGAGGGCCACATTCTGCTAACAGTTACACAGGCATAAGTGTGGAGTAACTCCATTGACTCCAAGCTGACTTGAGATTAGCCGGGCCCGGAGTGTGAGGGGGTGGCGGAACACTCAGAAGATGTCTGAGACACATCTGGAAATGCTTCTATTCTGGGTCTCTTAGGGCTTAGTTGCTGCCTGGTACACTGGCACTTCCTGAAACAACTGGGAGCACATTGTCTTGCAGAATGCACTTTAAGTGAGGGGTTATCCTGCCACACCTGCTACTGGCGTTGTATCTCTCTACAGTTGCCCAGCAGCCGTTCTTTGTCCCTTATGTCCATCTAACTCCTGTGCCTAATAATGAGGGTGACAAAGAATCGTCTCCACGTCCTATTGCTCTGTGTTTTCGCTTGCTGTCGATCCTCCACGTCGAATGGTCATTACTTGTTGGAATCGGCGACTTTTTCTCTTTGTTGTCAGTTCAGGCTGTTGTCACAGAGTTAGCTAATACCCTCTAGCACTTTTATTCCTTATTCACATGCACTCTTAATGTCCTTAGTCATTAAACTGAGAAATGTTAACCTTGTCATAGCTAGTGACTGGAAGCAGAAAAGTCCTTTTAGTTCTCAGGGGGAATGAATTCTAATTTTCTGCCTGTCAGAAACTGACATTTTACATATTTTCCTCCCCCCGCCTCCCCACCCCAGTTTAGTGCTAAATTTAAATGTGTGTGCCATAGGGAAGGACCTTTTGCTCATGCTAAACCCCAAAGCCTTAGGAGATATCCAAAGTGTGAGGTTCTTGACCAGTAGCTGCTGCTGGAGCTAATTTCATGTGCTGAAGGGAAAGGGAGGTGAGAATGAAAAGTTGCAGATGAGAGGTCTCTGCAAAGGCCACATTAGAGTTCCATGTCAGAAAACATTGCCTCCTGTCCCACACCCCCCCCCCCCAGATAAAGTGGATGAAAAACCACTCATCAGGAATTAAAATATGAAACAAAGAAACAAATTATGTTAATCAAGCAGACTGGTATCTAATATTTGTCATTACAATGTAACACCTCTTATTTAGTGTCACAGACTATTGGAGGCCTTTGACAAGCGTATTGGTTGAAATGAAACATGTCTAAAGATATCAAGAATTCACTGTTCTAGGCTCAGGTAATATATTGCTCATGTCTTGACAAATATATATGATACCGTGATGGGGTGTATACAGCCCCTACAGGCCCATAAAGAGTGAACAAGAGCCTGAGAGCCCAGTTAGCCCACTTTATTGCACTCAACAGGCCTGTCGGGCTCAATTTAGTATTAGACCCAGCAGGGGAGAGGCTGGCTGGTTGCCGTAAGTTCAGAACAGTCGTGAGGGGAGACCACGGCCTGAGGAGACACTGCCTAAGGCCCAAGAGAGTAGCAGGTTGGAACTTGTCTCCTGGTGGAGAGTCTGAAGAAGGACATAGGGAGTAAGAGAGGAATAAGTTGCAGGAGTCAGGATTAGTGTCTAGGTGGGTCGCTTGGGTGGGGCAGAACTTGAAGCAACTGTCCCCATGGATCTTTGTCCTGATAACAGGACTGAGCACAATGGGAAATTGGGAGAGAGACAGAAATCTCAGACCTGCAATGGAGGTAGTGAATTGGTTAGTGTTTTATTGTTTTGATGTCACTAGGCGAAGAGAGAGGAACTGAAGTAAGACCCTCAGCTGGGGAAGAAGACATTTTGATTTGCTACCTGTGTTTTAATAGTGATGAAGGTCATTACGGTCACAGTTGCCCTGGAAGGGATGGGACTCCAGAGGGACCTGGCCGTTACATGAGATTGATGACGGTGTCACAAGAGCGAGCTCCATGATGGTAAGACCACTACAGACATTTACTGGAAAGAGCCACATTCATCCTGCAAAATCTCCAGTTATTTGTTGTGTTGCTTCTGTGTTGTATTGACCATATCGTCTTTAATAAGTATTATAAATTCTAGCGTATTATTTTTACTGTAATGGTGAGAAGCCTGACCAAAATCAGGGTCCCATTGTGGTAGGTGCTGTACTTATACCCAGTAAGAGATGCTGCCTCAAAGAGTTTGCAGTCTAAATAGAGAAGAGGGTAAAGAATGGAATGAAAGCGAATTCTCCCCGTTTTACAGATAGACTCCTTTTATCTCAGTTGCCTGTGACAGGGCTAGGAACTGAACCCAGAACTCTTCATTCCCACTCTGCTGCCTTCATCTCAAGATCACCCTTCCTTTCCCTATTACAGCTGAAGGTGGAATTAGGATGAGGTGTCATACAGGCACTACATGTGTTTAATGAGCCGAATTCTGAAGTCGGGGGCTTGTGTCAGTTAGTGCATCTAAAGGCTGGAGATAACACACTGGATGCAAAACATTATTAGTATTTATTCCATGAACCATCCACCTGCGGCGCTTGATGTGAGATTCAACCCTTCCCATTGGTGTTTTAACCAGCCAGGGATTGGCTGTAGACTGGAGTGGAGATGGCAGTCCATTGTTCCATTAGTTGGGTGGCTGCCTCCTCAGCGGTCGAGTGTTTTGGCCCAGTCATGTGTCCGTGGGTGTTATCCCAATGCACCCAGGCATCGAGTGGTACTTGGCACATAATAAATTATCAGTCAATACAATAAACAAACCAAAGCCTTCAATAAAAGTGGCCTGTCAAGTTCCTTCATTATTTGGGGAAGGAGGGAAAGACTTGTATGCATATATCCTATACTCAGTATATATCCCTCTTGTGCTGCTCCATGGTAACTGGATATAGGCTGACTACAAATACAGACAAAATGAATTCTGCTCTTTTAGGCAAGCAAATATTTGTTTAGAAGAGTAGCTGAAGGATTTTGTCTGGCTGCATTCTGTGCTAATATTTTCTAGGTGGTGGAAGTTTGGCCCAGTGGGTAAGGTACTAACTTGGGACTCTGGAGACCTGAGTTCAATTTTCTACTATGCCACTGATTTCATGTGTGATCTTGGGTGCATCACTTAATCTTTCTTTCCTCAATTGTAAAAATGTGATTTGTTAAAGACAGTGGGTTTCTCTAATATAACAGTAATGGGGGCCATGCAATATCAAAACTATATAGGATATTTCTGAGAGCTGACTTTGTAGGTGCCACTGACCTTTTCGATGTACAGGTAAACTGCTCCAAATATGGACTCTGTGTGTGTGTATGTGTGTGTGTGTGTGTGTGTGTAATTCCTGAGTTGATGTACAATGTTTTGGTGCTGTTTGTTTTGGAAATAAGTTCTCTTGTGCACAGTTCTCTGGACATAATGGTGTGTTCTAATACGTGACAGGTATATGCATGCAGAATTAGCAGGGATAATAAAGAAAAACAGTTTATGGAATTTTATACAGCCAATTGTACATTAAACAGCAGTAATTCTATTGCGAGGGTTTGGAGTCATCATAAACTAGGAGAGTGAACCTTTCCTGGAATTGCAGCATTACATGCACAATTGCAATGTCTTTAATATTTTATGATGCTTCATTGTAATTAGAAAGGACTCCTTTTTCTCTCCATACTGTTTATTACAGTTGCCTGGTGGCCTTTCCCTCAACCCTTTCCTTCTGCCTTGCTCTCTTATCACCTTCTTATTGGTCTGTGTCTCTTTCTCTCCTGCTTCCCCTTACTTCTTTTATTCCTTTGTCTCCTGCTGCTCCTTTGCTCTTCCATCTCATCCTAAGTTTAATAGGACCATTATGGCTTAGAGATGTACAAATCCATTTTCAGCACATCTGGATAGATGTGATCTTGCTCAAAGCTACAACTCTTCAAAAAAATAAGAGCCACTGATAAATACAAATGAGCCCAATACAAAATCCCAGATCTAAGCATCCCTCAAACTCTGGGTCTGTTAGAAATCCAAATCCAGAGCTGTGTCTTAGAAGTAGCCCCTAACTTTACAGGGAGCTGAATCAAACACCCCACAGCTGAGCAAGCACAGATTTGGGGATGTTCACAATCCAACCCGTTTCTAACCTTGTCATCAGTCGGTAGATATGTTTTATACCATGTGCCCACGGGCATCTGGCTTAGCAGAGATTGAACCCACGCCCTTTAGTATCAAAAGCACACACTCCTGCCACTTGAGCTAAAAGAGAAACTCATTAGCTGTTTGTAAGTAGCAGTCACCTAGCCTCATGTGGGCCATTCCGTAGAGGGAGACATGATCACTCACACTTAGCCACTGATTATACCCTAACAAAGTGTAATAAACTAAATGACAAAGTAAAAGCCCAAGTGCAGACTCCTTATACAGAGAAGTATGGGAATTTTGACTGAGTAAGCAATAAGGGTGGGATCCATGAAGGGACTTAGGTGTTGCCATGCTGAGCACCATGGAGACTAACTTTTAGGCACCTAGAAAACCCCAGGAACAACACTGTGATCTACAGAGCTGAGTTAGGCACCTACACTGCCTATAAATGAAGAGAGAGCGACAGATGCTTACAGATATGATCCACAAAAGCCAGCACCCTAGGCGGGGAGCTGCCTAAACCAGCCAATGGGAGATGCCGACTAGAGAGGTGTGTGCTAAGCCCTGCCCCTCTCTCTGAGATAGGCACGTAAGTCTGGGCTGCAGGAAGGGACCTAGGTTTGCTAGCAGCCCACGCGTGCAGACCCACTGCTTGGAGTCAGATGACTTAGGCACCTAAGGCGTTTCTTGAGGGAATGAATTAGGTGCTGGCCTTGCCCACACAAAAGTGGGGGTGGTGTGGGGCCTACAGTGTAGCTTTTAGGTCAGGCGGTAGAGCACTCCCTTGGGATGTGAAAGACTCAGGTTCAATCCCCCCCTCGCTGCCAGATGGTGAGAGAGAATTTGAAGAGGGAGAGTGCTCTGCCCACTAAGCTATGGGATATTCTGTTGCGGGACTCCCTCAATTCTGCTGTTGAACTCTGGATAAATAATAAAAGAGTGGCTGGAGCAGGAGGACTGGACCTAGGGTCTCCAACCTCCCAGGTAGGTGCCCTAACCACGGGAATACACAGTCATTTTCTCTTTTTTTCTCTTGTGCTCAATGACTATCCCATTGTAGATAGTCATTACTAGTTCTACCTCAGATCACCATTCCATTTAACACACAGCACTGAGATATGTTTATAGTGAAATCAAGTATAAGTTTATTTAACAAAACAAAGAGATTCAAGTAATAACAACAAACAAAAACAAACGGTTACCTAGAAAATAAAACTGTAATACACATTCAAGAACACAGACTGCATTAATTAGATACACTTATGTCTGGTAGAGTATTGCTCACCCAAAATCTTGCAGCACTTTGCAGCCACGTAGGCTGTGATTCTCCTTTCATGAGATAGACACTGTCAGCTTACCTCCTAGGTGAAGGACCCTGTGTGTTTCCTTGCACTCCAAGATATACCAGAACAATCTTTTTGTCTTTTTTCATAAACAGGAACCCCTGCACCCTACTGTCTGGTTCATCTTGTAGATTTCCTTTCTTGTAGATTTCACAATCTCTTATTTTGCCTGTTGCTCTGTATGCAACTAGGCCTATAGTGTGGGGTTTACAATACACAAATGATCAGACATGGAGATAGGTATTTTGCCGCCCCAAGCACGGCAGTCAGGCAGCCTTCGGCGGCATGGCTGCGGGAGGTCCGCTGGTAACGCGGATTTGGTGGCATGCCTGCGGGAGTTCCGCCGGTCCTGCACCTTCGGTGTACCCGCCGCCGAATTGTTGCCGAAGCCGTGGGACCGGCGGACCTCCCGCAGGCATGCTGCCAAGGCAGCCTGACTGCCGCCCTCATGGCGACCGGCACGCCGCCCCCCGCGGCTTGCCGCCCCAGGCACGGGCTTGGTGCCTGGAGCCACCCCTGGGTGTCTGTTACCTCCTGCCCGAAAGGAACATTTCTGAGGTACATTACCTCCTCGTGACCTGCCTTAACTCCAAGACCTTAAGAACATACTTTTTAGTATAGCTCCTTAAATATTATCCCTGCATACATTGCACATGATGACCAGTGATGGGCTACTTGCTCTCAGCTAGGGTGACCAGACAGCAAGTGTGAAAAATCGGGACAGGGGGTGGGGGGTAATAGGATCCTATATAAGAAAAAGACCCAAAAATCGGGACTGTCCCTATAAAATCGGGACATCTGGTCACCCTACTCCCAGCAGAGACTTCACATGCCACCTTTTGGTGCACTATTATGCATATATCCAAGCCAGTGGGTCCATGGGTAACAGCTACTCACGAATCTCCATTTTCTTGTGAAAATCCCAGTTAGGTTTCTTAACCACTCAGTGCTCCTACATTTAACAAAGGGAAGAAAGAGCCCATAAGACACTTTTTAAAGGAAACTGCAGGCACAAAGTTATGCTAGTAAAATCACAGCCTTTGCTCATTTGCTTACAGTTGGTTCAGAGAGGCTCCTGTGATGTTCCAAGACTGGTTCTATGTAGCTTGCCCATGCTGTGAAATGTTCTCCCCCTAATCCTAGGGGAAGTTGGAATTTTATTTTTCTGTATTCAAAATTCCTAGTTTTCAATCTATGGCTTGTTACAGGACATCTGCTTATGAGATCTCATTCACACTATTAAGAATATGGTTCTTGAAAGCACAAAACATCTGCAGGGGCAATTTGGAGCACAGCACTTACAAAAAGTGTCTTTTTTTTTTTTTAAGAGACACTAAATATTTTGTTTTTGTTTATGAAATAAACATAAAACTGAGCTGGCAACTGTGAGCAGCGCATCGTGGGGAGCACAGAGAGCGGCTGCAGCTTCCATTGTAACAAAGGACATAACCATGCCTTGGCAATAGGAGGAGAATGGCTGTCTAATTTCTCAGACAGGAACTTGTAGCTCATTGTTTTGTTTTTTGTTCCAGCTTCGAAGGATGAGAATGTTGTGTCTGATGCATGTCAGCAAGGAAAGAGGATTCACTAGCACAGCTGAGTTCATTTCTCTCCCCAGTGAGGAGTAAAAAGCATTTAACCGTCTCTCACTTCACCAGGGAAGGAGGAGGGGGTGTTTTCAGCCTGCGAGAAGTGTGAAGGCATTGTCAGGTTTAGGTCAGGCTGTAGCAGGGGGCTGTGTGGTTCTCTCAGTAGGACAGATTAGTTTGATGTCAGACGGCAGCCTGGAGGCAAGGCACAGGAAAAGCAAGAGCCCCCAGGAATGGGGTTGGGGAGATTGGGGAAATTGCCATGTTTCCTTGTGATGCAAGGCTGTTCTCTCTGACAATGACCTTTCTGGAAAGCAGATTCAGAAAGACTGGTTTGTGTAAAGAAACCGTACCAAGGAAATTGGAGAGGAAATGGCCATGTTTCTAGTTCTTAAACTGTAATTGTAACTAAAGTTGTGGTTGTCTCTCCTTGAGCTCTTACAAACATTTCTCCATGAGATTCCTGTTCAGATATGTACCAATGCTGATGACAACAAGACCTGATCCTACAGTCCTTACTCAGTCAGACTCAAGGAAGATGACATCGAAATGAGCAAGGGTTTCAGGGTGGGGCCCATTCTTTGCATTCCTTTTACCATTGTGCTTTCCATAGTGCCTTACATCCCAAGGTCTCAGGATTAAGTGAGTCACGGCACACCCCTGTCAGGTAGGTACTGGGCACATGGGAAAATGTGAGACAGAGCCAAATTCAGAGTTGAGTGTAAAGTGACATAACTAACTTACACAGTCAGGGACTGCAAGGTGTAAGTTACACTAATGCAAAGTACCTTAGACTGACACATCACCTCTGAAATTCACCCAGATTTTTGTACAGCTACATGACTAAGCGAGTCATGTATCAGTGGTGGCGTCGAGAATAGAAGTCAGGTGTCCTGGCTCCCAGGGGTAAGCACAAGACCATATCCTTCTCTGGTGCTCAGTCCCTGAACTCCATGATTCTGAAGGTCTGAGGTAATCCCCTTCCTCCTCTCCATTCTGAAGCAAGACAAAAATCTCCTAAAATGATGGCTTTGCTCACTTTTGCTATGCATACACGAAGGCTGTGAAGTTCGTCACAGCTTGTCTGAATTCCACCAGCAGAGCTGTGCAAAATGTTCATACTTGACCCTTGACTCAGCCAGCTCAGACTCAACCTGAATTCAAAGTTTGCTGTGTTTTGTCCTGGCGGGGGTGTGGAAATTACAGTAGGGTGAGTAAAATCAGTTCAGAGGGGTTGGTTCAGCCCACAAAAGAGTATTGTTCAGGCCTAACGTTTGGATCATTGGTGTGAGGGGGGGAGCTGGAGCTGGGCTCTGGTTCAAGACCATCTCTATTTAGAAAGTTTAGAGGGCCTAAATGAAGAATCTTTTGGGAAATCTGCTAAGTTTTCTCTGTATTACGCTGCTGTATTTTATACTATGTGTTCCAGAAAGCTGGCTGAATTTTTTTCTCTAAAGAATGCTGTAAAATAATGGGATTTTGATGGCAATGACTTTTCATTGTCATTGACATTTTGAAAAGAAAAAAATTCAAGAACACTTACAAAATATTCAGACCTTTTCCTTTTGAAATGGTGGGGGAAATGCCAAAACAAAGCAAAAAATTTCAAAGTGAAACATTTCATTTTATAATTTGTTGTTGAAAAATGGAAATGTTTGTGAAACCTTGGGAACCAAATGAAAATCTTTCGGTTTGGTTTTTTCCCCCACTTTTCCCCCACAGAACATAATGATCTTTTTTTGACCATCTCTAGTATTCTGGCTGTAGCCTGACCTTTTCTTTGTTATTGGTACAAGTCAGGGGTAATTAATTTAAATGATATGACATTTTGTTATCCTTAGAGGTTCTCTCTAAAAAGGATGATTTAACATATTGTACTATACTGCACCTGGAACATCTTTCCCATAAAGAGTAGCCTATATTATGTATTAACAGTTAAAGAGGAGGAAGCACTTTCATTTTATTTTCAGCACTATTTTCAGATGCTCTTATCTTTAAAACAAAAGATTGGGCTGTTTTCTAAACACACAGCAAACTCTTCACATATGCCATAATTAACCCCGGATTGTGTTAAACTACTTTTGAGAGATCAACTTCATTATAATAATAAAAAAAGAAGTACTAAACCATGGAAAATCTTATAGTGTATTTCAGGCATAGTGCACTGATCTCTGCTTATCTGCTCACAATCTTCTGAAGGTGAGGGGTTCCAGAGAAGGGCATGCTGAGTCACATGTCTAGCTGGAGCTTTGCATGATACAGTAAATATAGCTGCATTTGTTTAAATGATTAGACATTATAATTAACCTGCTGCATTTATTGTAATGTCTGACCCCATGTGATCCTTCTCAGAAGATCTGGTGAGCCCACTGCCTGGAAATGCGAGGCTCGTCCACTCTCAGATAGCCTGAGGCAGTCTGAAGCTACAGGCCTAGGTGGATGGTGCTGTGGAATGTTTAGGGGCTTTAAGTCACCCTTCAGTGCATAACTAGGAACTCTGGTGCTTTAGTGTCTCTTTCCATATTGGTGGTCAGGTGATGCAAGACTAAAGTGGCATATGGAGGGCACCACTACCTTGGATTTGCTTTCTACAGATTTCCTCACTCCCACAGGAGCCTGAAAAACCCAGTGCTCTGTGTGAGGAGTGTCTCACTTTCAAAGGGGTAGCACTATAAATCTTGCTGCACTGAGATGAATATATACCCAGGGCCGGTGCAACCCATTAGGTGACCTAGGCGGTTGCCTAGGGCGCTATAATTTGGGGGGTGGCGACCGCGGCGGTATTTTGGCGGCAGGACCTTCCGCCACCTCTATGGGGGGCGGCATTTTGGGGCGGGACCTTCCGCTGCCTAGGGTGGCAGAAAAGCTGGCGGCGCTCCTGCATATACCCTGCAGTACTGTTCAGATTATACCAGTGAATTTCTAGTTGGAAATCTTTATGGAAATAAATCCTGCACTGCTGTGGATAGGAAAGATCGTTCTTTAAACTCTGTATCTGGTCTATCTGGTGCAAGAGCAAGACTTCAGCTTGAAGCCGTAATGTAAATCTAGCTCCAATCCATCTGAAAAATAATGACCCTATCCAGTGTTTTACTTTGATACTATAAGAACCGGATCCTTGCAGTTTCCTTATTGTTTACGCAGGCTTTCTAGTTTTGTTTTAAGTATTTCCCATATTGTTTACTGCTGATCATTCTCACGTACAGTGGAGTCCTCAGTGAAAGAAGTCTAAAGGTATGCGGGTTTGCCCATCTATAAACGAACCAGTTTCTGAGTACCTAAGAACAAAAGAACGGCTATACTGGGTCAGACAAATAGGCCATCTGTCTGACAGTATCCTGTCTTCCGATGGTCACAAATGCACAACAGTGCATTGTACAACAGTGTCAGTTTACAGTACCGTTGAATTTAATACAGCAAGGCTCTTGAAATAGTTAATATGCTTTCAGCCATTGAAATCGATGTAACTACATCTCCTTTGCCTTGTTGCTTACAAAAAACTTGACAACAATTAGGATGCTGCTGTGCTGAGACCCTACTTATCATGCTGACCAATTGTCTCCTTGTTTCCTTGTACTTTCCTATTTATTTGTATCCACCTGTTATCTCTTGTCTAATACTTAGATTGTGATTTGGGACAGGAACAGTCCTTTTGGTTCTGTGTTTGTACAGCACCTAGCACAATGGGGTCCTGGTCCATGACTTGGACTTTTCGACGCTATGCTAATACAAACAATGTGCTGTTTTCCAGAAACAGAAATGTCAGTTATACAATACTAGTGAGAATTATTTTCTAATTGAGAGTCCTCCTTGCACAGTAAGTCCATCACATATACCCACACCGCCGCTGCTTATGTAGTCCTCTCACCTCTCAAAATGTACAGCAGCACTTGACCGGTGACTGGAATTCCAGCAGTGTTGCTTATTCAGAATCATCATTTGCCTTTCATCTCATCAAAATCTCTATCCTCTGATGCAGAATGCAGCTTTCAAAACAAATAACAATCTCCTAAAACTAAGTCTCATACAAATCATCTTGTATTAGTGCAATTATATGTAGCAAGTGTCAATTCTAGGTTTTCCATGCATATTTTAACAGCACAAAATGTGAATGGAAGATGCACAAAAGTTTTTGGGACCTAATTTCGTTGGCCTGTAAATAAAGTAACTGTTGCTTGTGGACAAGTTAATTCGATGTTAATAGGAGTATTGTAGGGTAAATTGTAGCTGAGACCCATATATGCAAAATGTTGCACGGCCAATTATATACCACAAAAGATATGTGCAAGTGGCAAGTGCGCACCCAGTTTGTGCAAGGTGTTCAAGTAACTGTGTGGGTAAACAATAGGGGTCTGCCAAGTGTGCATGAGTGTTTAGTTTGCATAATTAGTCATGGGCCTAGAGCCACAAAGGGCTCTTTGCTTTGTTATACCTTAACTCTTAGGTATCCTGCTGCCCCATGGAATTTAAAGCTCAGAGTTAAGTGTCCAGGCTCCCTGTGCATTGTACCAGGAAAATTAGGTGCCTAAGAAAGGGATTCACTGAAGCCAACAAGCTGATGGAGGCACCTCTTAAACTAGCCAGTAGGAAATACCCAGGAGAGGGATGGGGCCTAAGCCCTCCAAGGCAGTTAAGTGTTTAATTATGGGCTGGAGGGAGGCACCTTTCTCTGCTTGAGATTCCCAGCTATGAACCCTCTGTTGGAGTTAGGCTCCTAAATCAGGTCAGTCCTTTCTTGTGAAAACACAGACACCTGCCTCCCCCCCTACCCCATTATGGCCAATATCCAGTGGTTTGGGCACCTACCTGGGATATGGGAGACCTGTTCTTAAATCCCTCCTCTACCTGCAGTGGAGCACGGACCAGATCTACCGCATTGCAAGAGAATGGTCTAGCTACCAGGGTATTCTGGGTTGAGTCTCTTTCTGGGTATGTCTGTATTTGAACTGGGAGGTGTTATACCCAGCTTGCATATATGGACCCATGCTAGTTCTGCTTGAGCTAGCCACACAAAGTAGCAGTGTGTCCGCAGTAGCTCGAGTGTGCCTATAGAGTACATACCCGGGGGTAGGTGGGATTGTACTCAGGGTGGCTAGGCTAAGCAGCAGCCGCCTTCTGCTGCCACGGACACAGTGCTATTTTTAGGTGCTAGCTCAAGCAGAGCTAGCACAGGTATGTCTGTGCAAGTTGGGAATCCCCTCTCCCAGCTCAAATGTAGACATACCCTCCATATTTCCCGTAGAAGCCATTTCACTTTGTATGAAATAATTCATGGGTTGGGGGCAGGGGGAAGAGAGAAGCAGAGAGAGATTGACTTGATAGCTCAGGGGTTAGGGCACTCCCTGGGATGTAGGAAAGTCAGGTCCAGGTCCCTGCTCCAAATCACACAAAATGGAGATTCAAACCTGAGTCTCCCACACTCCAGGTGAGTGGTCAAACTGCTGGTGTATTGGGCATAACTGAACAGGCCCCTTCCCAGAAAATTCCTGGCTGTCCTTTTGTCTGAGCTAGTTGGAGAAATGCCTGGTTTGAAAATCCTGCCAGAGCTTAGAGCGTGAGCTAGGGTGCTGAGCAGGTTGGCGGTGTCTTAGACTTAGGCAGCTTTGCGCATGCCCAGTGTTGGAAGCTTTGGAGGTGCCTCCAGGATCAGGTTGCAGCTGAATGAGGTGTTTTGAGGATCTCGGTGGCACTTATATGTTGGATTTAGGCACTTTAAGCTCATGCTGACTGTACACATAAACAAGACTTTTGTACACGCATTTTTTAAAAAATGCATCTATTTCCTTGCTTAAGAACACTGCTATTAACGCGTAAGAACCTTGTCTACAAGCAATGTTTAAAGGACAGGATGGCTTCAATGGTCTGTGAAAATGTTAGAAAACTAGGGAACCACTAATATATATTCCTTGGCTAATGTGATTATTTAACTCTATTTGTGTTAGTCAAAGGTTTTGAGAAACACATTACTCAATGAAACTTTAATTGAAAAATAGCAGATTTTTATATACTCAAGTGCAATTTTGGGCTTAAAAATTAGCAAACTGTAATTTTTGTGTACATTCAAGCTTTGACTCATGCAGAACTATGTATGTAAAAGCTGTACAAACAGAATTACAGCTGTCTTGCCTTTTGCTTCATTTTTGAGTTTAATCGTTTAAAAATCGGGGAGTTCATTGTCTTGATATTCCACTAATGTGTACATTGAGTTTACTCACACTGTACTGACCTTCAAAATGGTGTGCTATTTTACAGTGTGCAGTGACATTTATGTGCCCTGTTGGACTCCAAAAAAGATGTTAATTTTCATAGATTATATGTCAAGTTTGAAACAGTACAAGGTAATTTAGTACTTCTACGTTGTCCATTTACACTCATGCTTGGAGCAGTTGACTGGACAGTTCTCTCTAGTACAGTTACAAAAGAAATTGTATTAAATACAGAAAAGGCAAAAGAGGAATCTTGGGAAAGTAGATACAATCAGAGCAATACAAAATGATTCTTTCAAAAGTTTCATTAAACAAAAAAAAATCTCCGCTGATTTGTGGATCAAGTAATGATTCATTCAGATTAGATGAAGTAATTCAGATCCTGCGTACGAGTATTTGAACATCACTGTTAGGTAGGGCTCCGTGTTTGTCACGGAGATCATGGAAGTCATGGATTCTGTGACTTTCTGCGAACTCCGTGACTTCTGCGGCAGCCAGTGTGGCTGACCCCAGGGCTGCACAAGCAGCTGGCTTCAGGGGCCAGCTGCTCAGGTGGCCTCGGGGACAGTCACACCAGCCACTGCTGGAGTGGCTCCTCAGCCAGCCGCTCGGGCAGCCCCTCAGCCAGCCGCACCAACCACTGCTGGAGCAACCGTGGAGCCAGGGAGCGCAGGAGCAGGGGCCGGTGCGACTGGGTCCTGGGACTGCCTGAGCAGCGGTCCCGGAGGTGGCCAGAGCAGCCACTGCTTGGCGGCCCCCGGCAGTGGTCCTGGGGCAGCCCCCCAGAGCACCTCCCCCAGCAGCGGCCCCCCCAGACACCTGCCCAGTAGCAGCCCCCTGGGGCACCCCCTACCCCAGCAGTGACCCCTCCCCCAAGATTTAGTCAGGGATATTTATAGTATAAGTCATGGACAGGCCATGGGCTGTGAATTTTTGTTTATTGCCCATGACCTGTCCATGACTTTTAGTAAAAATACCCGTGACTAAATCGTAGCCTTACAGTTAGGTTACCATCAAAAGGCCTCTTAACTGAAGCAAAGTAGAACACAAATACTTATTCTTGGTCTTGAGTTAGTTTTCAGGTATCAGTTATAAACACCAGCAATTTACAGTTGCAGATTGGCAAGCTGGGAATTATTTTGGGTTTGTAAAATGTTGTCAGTCTTGTTTTGGTTTTGCAAAATAAAAACCCAGGAGGAGTTTGGAGCGGAACCACATTTTATACAAATCACCCACAGGATACAGGGTGCCATTTCTGGTTCTTCTCGAGTCAGTCAGTATTAAAAAAAAAATTCAAAATACAATCTCAACAGTGTTGTCTCTCCTTTGTTTGGCTCCATCTATGCTGGCATTTAAAATAGTGCTCTCTGAATTTTATGTGCCTTTTCAGCTATTAAATTACAGGTTCCTTTGCAGCACAAGCATTTATCTGAAACCAGATTGGAATTAAAGGGTCAGTTTACACTTGCCTTTAAAATAAGTCTGAGAACCATTTAATGGAAAATTTGTTAAATATCATCAAAATAGGCCACCTTTCTGACAGCAATATAAACACAGCTCTGGCAAGGAAGGAAGGAAGACATTGATCAAAAACACTGACTTCTAGTATGGCCCTATCTGTTCACTGAGCACTGTGTTTTCTTTTTAATGCTATGTTGTTTGTAGCAAACTTGAAACTTCAGATACTTTCCAGAGTCTGATTTTAAATTATTCCTTACTCTGGTTCTAAAGTAAATTGTCTGGGGGTGATTTCTGATATGGGTTCTCATTCTTTGGGTAATCTTTCCAAAGGATGTGAGTCACCTCTCCATTATTTGTAAAGAATATGGAGAAAGTCAAATGTTCTTTTGTGGGCATTTGGAGTGGGATGTTAAAGTAAAAAAATAGATGGGCTGTTGATCATCATGAGTCACTTCTTGGGAAGCAGGAAAGAAAAACAACAACTCACTAACAGCTGACCTACTGCCATTTGTGCCAGCGGGTTGTTGCTGACTCAAGAAGTAGGTATTGACAGCTGCAGGATGTACTGGAGTTTTGATAGCAATACTACAAATAGAGGATTTTTGAGGTAGGGAGAAGTCACCTGTTAATTTCTGGGATTTTTTAAATCTTCCTTTAATTTCAAATATCTTCACAAGTTAAACAACCTGCAAATGGCTGTAAATTCAAAATAATCATAAAAATATAGGGCTGGAAGGGACCTCAAGTGGTCATAAAGTCAAGCCCCCTGTACTAAGGCAGGACCAAGTAAACCTAGACCATCCCTGACAGTTGTTTGTCCAATCTGTTCTTCAAAACCTCCAATGATGGGGATTCCACACCTCCTTTGGAAGCCTATTCCATTTCTTAACTATTCTTACAGTTAGAAAGTTGTTCCTAATATCTAACCTAAATCTCCCATGCTTCAGATTAAATCTCTTACTTCATGTCCTACCCTCAATGGACATGGAGAACAATTGATCACCGGCTTCTTTATAGCAGCTCTTAACATAGTTGAAGATTGTTATCAGGTCCACCATCAGGTTTTTTTTTTTTCAAGACTAAACATGCCCAGTTTTTTAACTTTTCCTCATAGGTCGCGTATCATCTCTGGCACCCTGCATCTGACTCCACTCCCATGGCTTCCAGTTCTGAGCAATATTGCTCTTCATATCAGACGAGAGGTTGCCACTGGCAAGTTACTGGAGAAAGTACGTGACAACTCAAGCCTGCCGCTGCACAATGACCTTTTTAAACCACCAGCTGCACGTCTGCCGTCACGTCGCCCATTATGGACTCATCTCCCATGCCAGGATGTTAGGATGGAAACACTCTGGCGAGAGGAATGGATATCTGTTATAATCCCCAACCAGTCCCCCATCACTGACCCCACAATTTGCCTGCCTGGTTTTGACCTGCCCCGTCACCAATGATTCCTGTTGAACAGGTTTCGGACCAGGCAAGGTCTATGTGCAGCCAACCGGTATCACCGGGGTCTTCGTGACAGCCCTTTGTGCACCCGCAGCGCAACACAGACTATGACGCACATTGTTGATGAATGCCTGCTGACTAGGTTCAGTGGTGGCCTCGAAGAACTGCATCACAACACTGAAGATGCCATCGCTTGGCTAGACGACTATGCACACGCTAAATAAATAGGTTGGAGTTATTAAACCTTTTATCACTTATTTTGCCCTCCTCTGGACTCTTTTTCCAATTTATCCACATCTTTCCTAAAGTGTGGTACCCCAAACCCGACACATTACTCCAGCCAAGGCCTCAACAGTGCCGTGTAGAGCAGGACAATTGCCTTCTGTGTCTTACATATGACACTTTTGTTAATACACCCCAGAATTATATTAGCCTTTTTTGCAACTGTATCACATAGTTGGTTCATATTCAATGTGTGAGCCACTATCGCCTCTAGATCCTTTTCTGCAGTACTATTGCCTACCCAATTATTCCTCATTTTGTAATGGTCCTTTAATGGACTTTCAGCTAGGTGGCGTGTATTGAAGTGTTAACACAGTAAAACAGGACTGAACCCTGCAACAACAGCTTGTTTTCACTGGGATAGCTAAACCACTGTAGCTGCACAGGGCAAATCATAATGTTGATCCACACTGCACCATTGTAAAGTGTGACTTGCACTGGTGCATGGCTCAGATACAGGCTACTGATTTCAGAAATAAAGAAGCCATGCTATAATAGCCAGACAGGTATGACATAAGTTTTTCTACCTTAAACAGTGCAGCAGCTCATTTGACCCCAAATGTAAACCCAAACAAGTGAGACTGGTCCCTGATCCCCACATTTGGTAACACCACAATGATTATTATAAAGTCTTTTGTACCAACAGCAAGAGGAAACGGGTACCTGTTAGAAGCCAGTGATTTCTCAGCACAGATGAGAGGGACCAGTTTGCACATAATTATTTGAGACCCACTGAAATAACTCAGTACCAATGCTCAGTAAACTCAATAGGAATAGGAATCTTTCCATTGATTTTAATGTCAGGTGGATCAGACCCTCAAATGTATCAGGTGAGGCAGAGAAACCTCATTCTGGTTTGCATTCAGGCCTAATTTATGTGCCGTAGCAAAGTGCTTTTAATTTTAAACCTGTGCATGTTATATTGCACTCAGCTATGCAACTGTGAGACTAATGTGCCTGTTTGATAAGTGGGACACAGGGTGCACTCTATAAGCTCTCTAAACGTCATGTGACAAGCATTTTCAATCAAAGAGTGAGTCGTTCTGTAACCTGACGGCTGTTCAGTGGGTTACTCAGTGACCTATACGCAATGCTAATGGGTTTGTATGATTTTTTGTTTTTCTTTTTTCAAACCCACAATGTTTCTGAAAAATTAGTGTGAGGGTTTTTTGTTTGGTTTTGGTTGAAACATGAGGCATTGTGTTTGCTTTTGTAAAATTTACGTTTTGTACATTGCTGGATGGCTTTGGAGGTGTTTGAATGCTATACAATTACTTGTATTTTGCCAACTTTGTTCTTTTGTCAGTTTTTTCAACAAACTATTTCTGAGTCTCTGACCAACTCTAGATTATGTAAATTATTTTAATATAATTACTCTAATTCAATTGCTTGAGAAATCATTGTAATATTATATACAGTTAAATGATCACCAGTGTAAATATGGATACCTTTTTGATCATTCATCTAAGTCAGGGGTCGGCAACATTCGGCATGCGGCTCGCCAGGGTAAGCGCCCTGGTAGGCCGGGCCAGTTTTATTTACCTGCTGACGTGGCAGGTTCGGCCGATCGCAGCCCCCACTGGCCGCAGTTCGCCGTCCCGGGCCAATGGGGGCGGCGAGAAGCGGCGCGGGCGAGGATTATGTGAACTATTTATACTGATCAGGCAGCTCAACAGGGATCCACTAAATAACACAGATGTGTTTATTACACAAACTACCTATAAAGCATACACAATGCAATATACAATGTATTTAGTAATTTATGGCTTAGTTACACATCTGATTCACCAGCACAGTCATAGATAAGTTGTAATGCAGACAATTAGAAGAGTGCTACTTAAATAATCTTCCTAAGATTCTTTTACAGGAAAACTTATTGCAGAATATAAGGTGTTTAAATTAGAGCTGCTTTCCTGGATAAAACATTCCAAAATGTGCAATAACAGTATGTATACTGTAGACTTCAATAAAACAGTAATAACTGACATGCTACATTTCTCACATATACCTCTCACCTAATATATTCCTGACATTATGCACAAACATTTATCCTCTAATATCAATTTATGCAAATCTGACATTTGTTCTACTGAATATTAACTTAGATTAAGAAAAAATGGCTCAATATGCCTATTCATTATTTCTTAATGTCAATCAGAGGGTTCATCAGGCCACTTCAGATCCTTGTGAAAGGCACCTTTGCAGCTTCTGATCTGATAATAACGTTCAAGTTCCAGTCCTGGCACAGATGATCTCCAGCCAATAAATCCTTGAGTTGTTTTAGGGATTAGAGGAGATGGGTAGACCTGAAATAAGAGTAAATAAATAGAATTAAGTATATTTCTTGTCCATTTCTATTGTACTGCCATGCAACATGCTCTTTTGTATTCTAGTGTTGATGGAATGGACAATTTTTTTTCAAATAGTTTTTTTTTTTAATGAAAATTGATGAATGCTAATACTACTTCAAAGTTTAAATGAATTCTGTCTTTAAAGTAGTGCCAATTATATGCTGTGCCATCCTGCATAGTGCTGAATAACCGTCAGCTTCCAAGAGTTGACTAGCACCCTACCGGATTGAGCCCATAATACAGAGGTCATCATTAAAAAGCATCTAGAATATTTTGGGGGCCCATTCTACAGCAAGCTATGTTGAAAATATTTTTAATAGCAATGGAAAATATTAAGAGGTTCTGGTTAAGCAATTGGGGATTTTTTGACCAACAGGCTTAAAAATTATTGCAATGCCTAAATCAGTGTGTATGGAAGAAAATAAGTTATTTCCAAAGGTAATAAACAAGAGGTAATCAGAAGTTAAAAGGAAAGCATTCCATTTGCCATCCAGTCCTCAGTTTTTATCAACATCCATCTGATTTTTCAAGTTTTCTCTACTATTGAAAGGCAACTTAAGCAAAAAGAAGAGTATGAAAATTAGCTTTAACTTAATTTGGCAGGAAAGACTTAAGTGTTTAATATATTTTAGATTATAGCATCTCATCATTATCTTTGTTTAATAAATTACATGTTGGTACCAAATTGGATGTAACATAGCAAAGAAAGAATAGTTCTAAGGCCAAACGCTGAAGCTATTACTGAAGCTGGCTCTTGCATCAAGAACTACTTATCCTTTAAAGTCTGTTTCTAGCATAAAAGATGGTTCTGCATCAAGTTAATCAGTAAGAAGGAAACAAAACAAAAGCCAGCATTCTCCGATCACTGACTGCGCTGCTTACTTTGGCTGAATCATCCCACTAAGGCACATTAGAAGTGCTCTCTGTTGTACCACTTTAACATCTGGGGACTTACTCAGTAGAGAAATACACAGTGAGAGAACCATGTTTCAGTTTATTCTTTTGCCAGAGTTGTTTTGCTTTGTTCCTTGGCCAAGACTGAAAAATGTTTTTGATATTTAGGTGGAGCACTTCCTTTGAAGAGATGATATTTCTATTGCCATAAACGCCACCCACTGAGCAGGATAATGGCGAAAACTATGTCCCACCTCTATTCTGCAGGAAAGAGAAGGGGACGAGAAGGCAAGGGGATTACATGTTTAACCCAGCCAAAGGAACAGAGATGTCATTACTGTGCATTGCCATGAGAGAGAGCAAATGGGATCATTTCAAATCACCGATTTAGAAAACATGAATATGGATCTTCATGTAAAAGGATGAACTGCTGCATAGATCCCAAACTAATTCTTGCTCTCCTTGGCAAAGGTCAAATCTGAAGCCCTGGCCTCTGTCTCTGTGCACACACCATTGGCTGCACATGCTAATCTTGCAACTGAGTGACCAACTGCCGAATTTGTAATACACACGTTGAATGCACAACACAGGTGCAGGTGCAATTACTTGTGCCTACAAATTAAGGGTAGGTCCACACTGCAGCTAAGAAATGTAATTCACAGCTCAGGTAGCAATATGGTCGCAGCGGCATGGGTGGCAGCTCAGGCTAGCTGCCTGGGTATAACCCCATCCAAGTTCCTAGGTATGTACTCGGACAGCTCGCCCGAGCCGCCAATCATGCTGCTATGGCCACAGTTCTTTTTTGTGCACTAGCTCAAGCAGAGCCTGTGAGAGTGCGTCTAACCGAGCTTCACACCTTCCAGCTGCTGTGTAGGCATACCCTAAAAGTGCAGACATAGGTAAGCTTGGCTCTGACTTGAATATTTGGACTTACAACAGTATTTAAAAATGTGAAGCTCTAACAGCAGAAAGGGTGGCACTTTTTCCATTCTAACATTCTGCGCTAACTTTTTCTTTAATTTTCAGTTATTTTGATTTTGATAACAGCTTTGTGGCTTATTATTTTTGTAAATCCTTTAAAAAGAATTTTTTTTTCACCAGGAAGCGGGGTTTCTAATGTTACTTTCTTCCATAGTATGGTACGCATCTTAATAGAGATGTTGTCTCATGGACTAACCTCCCCTCCCATTGGCAATCGCATGATCCCCAGCTCACCACCTGTTTCTGACTGAGTATCCTGCTCAATGGCAATTAGCAGTTACTTAATTGCTTACGTGGAAGAGAAATATTAAGAAATTGAATGTATTGTTGGCTTCTTTAATATGAGCCAACAGCAAGAACCAAGAACAGCCAATACCATGTCACAAGTCAGCTCTCAGCAGACCACCAGTGATCAATGGATCTACTGCCATAAGGAAAAGGTTACAATAACCAGGCCAAAGGAGGAAGAAGAATTCACTTCCTAGTTAGACACTGATGCAATGTTACAGCAGATTATGTAGTAGTACTGATAGAGAGACAGGTATTCATAGCTCTTTATAGATATATGAAACAGGAGCGCTCTCCCAAGGAAATGATGATATAAGGCCCTGACTTAAAGAAATCTGCCTATGCGATCTCTTACTCCAGCACAGTTCTGGTCAGTTCAGTGGGGTGAAATAAGGGTCCGTGGGGGTGGATGTCTTTGTAGGATTGGGGCTTATGGGGCTTTCAATCCTTATTCACACAAGTAGTCCCTTTGAAGCCCCGTGGGTCTCTGTAAATTCTATCTATTAACCTAGCAGCTCCCAAATGTCTTCTGTTGGTGCCCCCTTGAAAAGGATGAGTGAGAGTCTTCTCACATTACAGGTTGGCACCATTGCCACCAATTTTATTCTGCCCATTTTCTCTTCTGCCTTTTAATCTTTCCCTTCTCATGTGCTTTTATTTTTGCTTTGTTTGTGGCTACGTGCTGCTCTTTTGGCTACTGAGCAGAAGATTGCATGGGTGGGGACATCCACTTGAAGTACAAACACTGTACAATTGTGAATTAAACAATGTGCCAGGTTCCACTGTCAGAAACAGGTGTGTGTACAACTCCCATTGGCATTCAGGAATATGAGTAGCAACGACATGCTATAAAACCAAATTGCTGAATCATCAGTTAGAATATAGCCCAGTAGGAATAGCAAGAAAATCTAATTTGTGCCACTAAGAGGGCTTAAAATAAATAAAATCCAGAAAAAATGATTTGTTTCAATAAAGACAGAGTAAGGATTTGTTTTTACAATGTTGAAGTTGAAAAATGGCTCTTAAAACGAGTTATGATAAATTTTGAAATCATTGAGAGATGGAGGGGGAGAGGGGATTCCATAGAGCTCCTTATAAATACTACTCCCCCCTCCTCGCCACATTAGATGACTGATCTGATACTATATAAACCTTATGTTACACAGAAGGTTAAAGAGGAGGTGCTTTACCATAACAGTTGATTGTTGTACAGTGAAACCCATAGTAACAACCACATCTAATGAGAAATTCCCTGGCTTAAGCGAACCCTTTAAAGTATCCCTGAGGTTTCCAATACAATTTAGTCTGACCTTTAGTGGAAGACCCACCTCTACTAGGTGACTGACTTTTAGCACTTGGGTGGCTGCTTAAGACCGATTTAACCTATATTGCCATTTTTAACTCTATTGTCTAACCTTAATATATTTTTCCACTGGTGTTACAGGTCGGATTTGTAAATGTTCTGGAAGCTCTATCTTAGGCTTAGTGGGTTCTTTCCTTTCGTCTTTTATCAACTAAAAATAGAATATCAACACGAATCAAAAATTAACACTTCAGGCTAAGAAATGTGTTGTCCTAGCATTTTAATATCTGAGCTCTATACCATTCCCATCACTGTGGTATCTGTGCACTGTGTTCTTGGCCCCATACAGGACTATTTATTATACAGCTTTGGAAGCTGTTCTAATGCACTTTTCAGTTTCAGAAAGGGCTTTAATTCTGAATTGAAGACAGGCTGAATCTTGCTGCGCACCCTCAACTCTCACTTACTTCACTGAATCGAAGACACCTGCACATTTGTTTTGTGTGACAACAAACTAAAAATTCATAATAAAAGTGCCAAATACATTTGCAATATACAATGAATAGTAGTATATGGCATTAAACATGTTGGTTAAAGCTTATATCGTGCTTTTCATCTGTAGATCTCCAAGTGCTGTACAAAGTGTAATTTACCCTGTTTGTAAAGAAGGGATACTGAAGCCCAGAGGGCCAGATTTTCAAAGGTACATAGGCACCTAAAGATGTAGATGGACAATAGGACTTAGGCACCTATCCTTCTTAGGCACTTTTGAAAATCCCATTAGGTATCTATTTGCATCTCCAAGAGTCTAAGTACCTTTGAAAATCTGACCCAAAGAGATTAAGAGTCTTGTCCAAAGTCACACAAATCAGTGGCAGAGTTGGGAACAGAATCCACATGCCCTGCCATCCAATCCATGCTCTAACCATTGGATCATAATATATAAACGTGCAACGCTGCTGCCCCTTTCTGTTATTGCTGCTTGTGTTCACATTTGTTACAATTTGTTTTAGGTGCACTTAATCATTCTTTCAAGACATTCAATACAGGAAATATTATGCAGAAACTAGTCTCATGGAGAAGATCGTATCAGATAGTCAATTAAATTCAGTAAAATGTGAGTCACTTAATCTGCATCCTGTAATGTTTAAATATACAGGCCATGAACCTCTTCCCATTTAAACCAGTGGGAGGTTTGCCATTAAATTCAGTGGCAACATTAACCCTATTTCAGTAGAGATTATTTTAGCACATGGTAAAATTCCTTACTGAAAATTAAATTAGCTAAATCCTTGCCCTCTTTCCATTTTAAAAGCATCTCATAATCAAACAAAGGGGAAATATTCTCCTGTCAGTGCATCTAGTTCTGGTCAGCACCACTGAGAGTGATGTGCATCAAGAGGAATATTAGAATATGTGCAACATACAAAGTACAACTTGTCATATTTTATTCTGAAAGAAACTGGAACTATCACCTTAAAAGAACCCCATTTGTTAGTACTCCTACAAATAGGGCTCCAAGTTATCAGTGCTTATCTACACTTATATGCTCCATTCATGTTGTCTGCAAAAGAAGACCAAGATTCTTTGAAGATATACATTTTGCTGCTAGAGAGCCCTTAGTCAAGTCCTGCCATTCCAGCCCCAATTAGGGGGATTGGATTGGGGCTGGGTAGATAGCATGATGCTTGTTTGATAACTGACCACGGCTGCCAGCCGCGTTAGCAGGAGCTATAAGGCTGGGAGGAAGGGAGAGGAGAGGAGAGGAGAGGAGAGGGCAGGGACGGGCCCGGATCGGACCGGACCAGACCGGACCCAGTCTGTTGCTGGCCAGGTCTGTGGTAGGCTAAACTGCTGTAAAAAGGCTGGATATAGTTGGAAACTGGTGGTGGGGACTTGATCACAAATAAAGAGCATGGTTGTTGCACAAGCCTGAAGTCCCCCTGAGGAGAGGGGGAGAAGGGCTGAACCAGAGGGGCACGGTGTGCACCCTGTTACAGCTTGGCTTTCAATAATAATGATTCTAAACTGGGACATCTTAACTGAAAGTTGTACCTAGCTATTCTGGGTATACTATTCAAGTAAATTTCATACACATACTACATCAAATTTAGTTTTACCTCCTCAAAAGGTGTTGTTAAAAATCCCCATTTGATGGACCATTTCTTTGCAGCTTCAAACTCAGTTTCAACGTGGTATTTCCTGAAGCAGACAGAAATTATGTTTGAAAACTCTTTCCCAGCTATCATTAAAATAAAAATTCTAAAGTCACAAAACACAATTTAGGATGATGAGAAATGTAAATTATTAAGTTGTAGTCCCCCCAACTTAAACCAGAAGTATCTGTATTAAAAATTTAAGGCTCAAGAAGTCTCAGCCAAGGATCTTATCAGAGAAAAGTAAGACTGAATATGTCCCCTGCTAAATTAGATTCATGTTTAGAATTCATGCTCAGATGAAGACTCAGAAACATAATCATTTGGGAATCCTAACTCAATAACACTGGCAGATTTTGTTACAGTAGTGGCCAGTAATCCATGGAAAAAATGACTCTATGAACCTGTCAATGAGAACAGACCTGATTTCATATTTCGTATGTCTCGATTAACCAAATATACCTGTTAAGAATGAACTACAGATAAACTAATTTAACAAACACACACCAAAAAAACTATGACTATTGCTTAGACTTTAAGCAAAAGCTCTGCTCAGAATTGCATTTACTACACTTCTTGTTGATCATTCATCTATTTTTTTCTTACCTTAAGAAAAAGGACTTTACTTGCTATTTTTCCCAATTACTATTGGTACCTGCCACTCCACATCACACACATATACATGAGAAAAATGGGTGTAACAAGAATCATACCAATGACTGCGGAGTGCTGAGTGTATTGATGAATGAAACGCATATGTAGCCCACCTCATATTCATGTCTCATCAGCTTAGCTTTTCTGTTCAGAAGTGTACTTGCTACGGTTTTTTTTAAATTAAAACAGGTATTTAATTTCACAGAGACATCAAAGCTTTTCAAGAGTTTTACACGGTATAACACTTATCAGGCAAAATCTGTCATATATATTCAGAGATGAGGGAAAATAGAGAGAGAAGGAAGGGAATATTAACAAAGGCGGTGCTATATATAATAGGCCATTTAGATAAATAAGTATTTATCAGGAAACCAGAGAGCCCCGAGATCAGTGGAATCAGTGATGGGAGGAAATGAGGATTGGGATAGGGAAGGTCATTAGGATAAGGTCCTGGGAATGGGCATGAGAGGGGGAAAGGTGTGCAATGTGTTTGAGGCTGCAGGAGGGGAGGCGTGGGTACCAGAACTGTGTCTGCAGGATTGGGGCCGGGAGCCATGTGGGATGGGGTGAGCCATGTGGTAGGGTGTGTGTGCGTTGGGGTGGGCTTCTTCTGCAGGGAGGGGGTTGTGTCTAGAATTGAGGCTAGTATAGAGACCACAGGGTGAGAGGAGAAGTTTAGGGGATGGGGCTTTGGAGTTGGAAAGAGGGGGTTGGAGACCGCAGTGGAGGGGGGAGATTGGGGTAGAGACCCGGGGTGGGGGGGGTCAAAGCAAGGGGTTGGGGGAGGAGATTCGGGTGGTGACCCAGGGTGGGGGGAGTTGGAGCGAGGGAGTAGGGGGAGGATTTTTGGGTTGCAACCCGAGGGGGGGGCGCGAGCCAGAGTGGGGATTGGGATGGGGGGCAGGAGATTCAGTAGTGACTTGGAGGGGGCGAGCCAGAGCGAAAGGAGTGGGGGGACCTTACCAGATGTTATCCTGAGCCACAAAGTTGAATTGCTGGGTGGGGTTGGTGCTTCTCTGTGCCATGGCTCACCCCCGCCCCCACTAGCACCCCCCTAGCGGCTGGGCTGAGCCCTCCGGCAGCTCCGGTACAGCCTGATGCCTGGGACTGAGCCAGCCTGGCCCTGCCCTTTGCCTCTCAGGCGTTGCTAGGAGACGGCGGCATGTTCAGGCTCCAGGGAGGAGTGAATAAGGCCTGGCACCCGGTTCCCAGGCTACCGCTGCCCCTCCCTGTAACGAGCCCCCCCAGAGCCTGCTGCTTGGATCTCCCCTTTCCCCAGGACCCCAACCCATAGCTGTGATCCCCAATACATCTCAGCATCTTCCCTCCTCCTGCAGCACCCAACCCTAACCCAGCCCTAACCCAGCTCCTCATCACCTCTCCTGACCCCCCACACTCTGATCACTCCCAAATCCAGCTCAGCATCTTCCTTCCTCAACACACAGTGTCCTACCCCCAGTCACCAAGCAATAGCCCTCCAAGTCCAGAGGCTGCTGATAGAGAACAGCATTTCCAAAACCTCAGGTCGCAGCCCGGGAGTCACCGAGAGCTATAACCCCCACAAAAAGCCACCCCAAGCCCACACATCACTGAAACTCATAGCCCCAAAGCCGGAAAGCCTGTAGTCCCCACAGAAAACCACTCTAAAACTTAGCCTTCCTATTCCAGAAACCATTGAGAACCACCCCCCCTTCAATGCCCCCAAACGACTGATAGGGTTCAGTGCCTTCCCAAAAGAAGCCTGAACCCCCAACCGTGATCACTGTTAGTCATGACCCCCTCAAGACCCACATTACCACCCTAAACCCCAAAATCATTCTTAGCACATGCCAGCCTTCCCTTTTAATTTCCCCAGAATATTGACTATCTGCTCTATCTCCATCCTTTATGTATTTCAAAGGGAACAAAAATGTATGGGCATGCTTTTTTATTTATTATTATTTATATTGCAGTGGGATCTAGGAACCCCTGTCACGGATAAAGACCCTATTGTGCTGTGCAAACACAGAACCAAAAGGTGAGCCCTGCCCCAAAGAATTTACAATCCAGCTAATGCAATCTATTGTCCCGGTGGTGTATATAGCTTTTCACTGTTGGCAGGTACACCACCGCCACCCACCTCCCCAAAACACAGTGTCCTCTGACACAGCTCTGCAAAACAATGCAATTAAGGAACATCGGGATTATTACTACTTAATTGTGGTGCTTTCTGAACAGCAACATAAACAGGTGTCCTTCATGATCCAGCTAGTTTTTAGAAAGCCTTTGGTTGTGCAAGCGTCCTGCATGCAACTATTAGATTTGCTAATTATTTTCATTTGACAAATGGAATTTGATGCATCAGTACATTGTCAAGGTATAATCTGATAGGGTGTTTTCCCAAGTTCAATGGCCTGATTATTTATTCTGATGACGTTTCTTGTTGTTATTCTTCCCTCCCCCTGCTCCCCAACACTCTTATTAACAGACTTGTAATTTGAAGTGTTTATTATTTTACAGATGGTGTTTTTCTTCTCAACCCACCCAAGCCCTAAAATGTGCTCGTCTTTGTGAAGAGTGGCAAAAACAAAAATGAGGGACAGAGCAAAAATAGCAGAAGAGGAATTTTAAGGGTGAGGGGGGAAATGAGGCTTTTTTGCTTCTTTATTATGTGTGAAGAAGTCCAGTAAGGATTGGTTTTGATTTTGAAGGTTTCCCACCATTCCTTGTTTACATTAGAAAGTCCACCATGGAGAATTGTAATGATTAGAGAGTTAGTACCAAGGAAGTGAAACCAAATCATCTGAGGGGGAAAGGGGCTTTATTCAGACAATTTACACCTCTGTTTTTCACTTATTTTGTTAATAACTATTTAATGAAAACACCTGAGATAAAAGGTCACTTTTTTAAAGGATCCAGTAACATAGGTCCTTGAGATAAAGGCTAAAAAACTCTCAGTCTCCATTACCCAGTCATCCAATGAGTCCTTCAGCAAAACCAGGGAAGAGCATATTTGGTGATGATATTTCTAAGGTTTTTTTTAAAAAAAAAGGCAGAAAAAGAAACTTTAAAAAACAAGTAGCTATGAACACCACCTTTCTGGCTCCTGTAGAAGCAGCAGCAAAAAAACCAACCAAACAAAAAAACAAACAACTCTCCCCCCATTTTTTTTCTTTGAAGCTCACCTTTAAAACGTTGCACAGTAAGATACATTCTTTTATGTACATAAAGTTTACTACAGTCCTTCTTTCATGATTTGTTATACAAAATAATAGACTGTGAAATAGCACCATGCTTTTGTAGGGTGAAGATAGGTCCAGAAACCAGGTACATTAAAATACGTGGTTGCAACTATAAAGAAGAAAGAGTAACTAAATGTATGTAAAGTAGATGGGCAAATTACAGGCTGAGAATGAATTTCTGCAGTTGCTATTAGAATAAGGTTGTTGCAAATAATATGTAAACATACCTTTTTTTAAGATGGATTCTGCTTGGATTTAGGTCCTGGTTTTGCTGGACCTATGTACAGCGATCCTGTCTAATGCAGGAGTTCTCAAACTGGTCTTTGAAGCTGCTTATTTTACTTTGTGCGGCATCTCTGTCTGTATAGGTAGAACTATATGGAGCGGTTGCCTCACAGATGCTGGAATCTGCCCATGTGGAGCAGCTTGCAAGATCAGTGCATTAGTTTATATGAAAGGTTGTTTTCTGTTATTTGTAGCCTGCTTTCCAGAGGATATTTTAAACTAATGAAACTAATAACAAATGAGCACTTCTTCTGCACCCTTGGTAGCTGCTTCTTATATTTGTCCAGTGTTTTATATTCAAACATAATCAAGTTTGCAGACCACACCAAAATTTGGGATGTGTAGGGGGAGTAAAGAAGACATAATCAAACTACAACATGAGTTAGAAAGAGCAGTTGGGTCTGCAGACAATGGGGATTGATATTCAACATTAATAAATGTAACCTATACTCAGGGAGAGGAAATAAACAGCAGTTTTAAAAAGTTAACAGTTGCCAATAGTTACCATGCAGTGATGTGTGAGATTACTAATTTCCCCTAATATTTAGAATAGGTGATATCTGTGGTAATGTTGTATAGAAAGGACATAACCAAGTAGCCACATCCATTGTGGTAGCAATTTTTCATAATTTCCTCTTAATATTGCATTTCCCGTGTATAGTTGCTGAGGAGAAGGAGTGGAACTGGTTTAGAAGGTTGGAAAGGGAGATATTCGTAAGAATATCTTCATCTTTTATTTTAAGAATGTGCTAAAATTTGTTTACAACTTCATTGTGTCTTTCTTGCTTATAAAATATATTTGAATTAATCTGATGGAAAGCTGACATATTATCTGGGGCTTTAGTGAGCCTTGTCACAAATAGTGATGCTTCCGTAAATTTGAGGTTTTATTGAATCTAAATCAGCTTCTTTTTAATAGAAAGCAAATAGTAAAATACTCTCCCATATTCTAACTGCTAGACTTGGTTTAAATCTGAACATGCAAGTTTGTACCACAGTTAAGAATTTTACAAGAATGATATTTTAAATTTTATTCAATTTGTAATAAGATCTTTCCCGGATGCTGTTTATTATCTTGGTAGGAATCAACTTGCTAATATGTCCAAGGTCCAGAAAGCTAGCCAATCAGTATCTGCAATGATGGATCTTAGTTCTTATTTCCTGAATTTTTTAACTCACTATCCTCCAATTCCTAGATAGTTTTGATAAATATAAAAAGGATCTTACTTCTGGTATCTGTAATGGGAAATATGTAGGCCTTTTGACAAACACAATGACTTTCCAAAATATTTTTTTTTATATTTGTTTTGTTTTTTGTAGCTGTTATTTATCATGGACTGCAAACTTTTACTGGAAGGTTTGAGAAAGAAAGGATTCAACATGCTTTATGGTTATATGTGGGAACCTGAGAAAATATTTACAGCTTGCAAAAAGTTCACTATGTTCCAGTATATTAATATTTTTGGCCCTCAATCAATTTTTCAGTACAGTTTTTCTTCTTGCAGTTGCTTTATAAAACATTTCAACAACAAATAAAGCCAACTGGCTCTTTCCACTAATGTGCTTGAATAGTTTTCCTCCTTTTTGTCTGAAAACTGTTTTGTGCAATGAATTGTTAAAGCCTAATGTAGCTTTTTCACGCCATGCAACCGTTTTTTATTCATTCTGTAAAATGAATGCAGGGAGGGTATAAAACTAAACTTACCAGTTTACAAGCAATATATTCGACTGTTTAATTGCCAAGTTATTTTTTTCCTAGGGCAAGGGATCTAATGGCCTTGAATACCAAAAGACTGTAAACACCTTCAGTAGTCATTTTAGATGTACAAAAGAACTTTTATTTGTTTAGCAGAAAAATAAGCAGCACTCTGTACACCCAAAATAGCAGTTATTATTGCTCTTTGGGGTCTCCAAAATCATTAAACTACCTAAAATACAACAGATATCTCACTTGCACCTAGGTGCCTGATTCTATACTGTGTCTAATTATCAATTAGTTTAGCAATTAAATCGGTTGAGTCTCCAATCATACTCAGAAAAGGTTACTCATTGTCCTATTTAATTAGCTCCTGCTGCTTAGTCACATTTATCTCCTAGAACCCTCTTAATGTAGTCTATGCCACTGTATGGGAGAAAAATAATCTGTTAATGAAAACAACCAAAATCAGAACTTAAATTCTAATGCACAATAAAGGAATTGCTTTAATTCTCTGTCATATGGAATGAAACTTTATATTTGAATATTAATACTAAATTATAGCAAAACAATTTTCTTGCCACCATTATTGAATGGAATCAGAGTTTTCAGATATGAGAAAGCAGATGTAAAACATGACTATAAGTTTTAGGACTTTTATAGTATCCACATTTAAAAAATAATCCTATTCTTTACATACATTTCCCCTCTCCAAGACTGTGCAAAAGTGTATGTGTACTTGTGAACATAATTCTAAAAAGCTGGGACTGATTGTCTTCCAGATCTGAAATCCATTTATAATGTTTATCCCTAAATTGATGCAAACATATTGTATTTGATGCTTTGTACAGTATTCATTGGGGGAAAGAATCTGAACTCATACACAGGAGCTTTCTGTGAGATAATCTGTTCACTGAAGTTATATGCCATGACCAGGGTTCATCTCACATGGACTCTATATAAGTAGCCCATAAGTACTATTTATGAGTGTTTTCACTCCCACCCAAGTGAACTGAGATAGATGATTATATTGTATACCTTACACTCAAGTAGTACAGATATAGGTATAAAGTACTTTTCCTTTTATTGGACTCTAAAGTATATATTCTGTAGTTTTCAGCTTCAGTTACAAAACCGGGCTTCTTATTTATAGCTAAGATTGGGTTCCCAGTTCCAATATTATACCATATCATCAACTGAAGAGGTTTTACAACACTTGATATCCTTGCCAGTAGAGACAAGAGTGTTACTATGGATGGCTTTCATCAGAGGTTAGTAATGCAAAAGAAAAGTTGTTGTTGTTATAAAAGGAACTTTTGAGGGGCTTTATATTTTGCTAGCTCTTAGTCCGTCGGTACTTCAAATTGTTCAGGAAAAAGTGAAGCGGCAATTATAGGGCTAGATTTTTGGCCCCTGTTCTAGTTGCTTTGTGCTGTGCAAGCTGGAAAACTGCCTTAAAGGGGCAGCTGAGAATCCCCTTATATAGGGGAAGCCTCGGGTGTTGTAAAGATGATGTAGCTGTTTTACTCTCCCCACAAGTATAGGTGGTATGTTGGGAGTAGGGAGGGGATCTGTTGAGGGCAGGTGAACATGGGACTAGAGCTCACAGTGCTCTTGGTCTGGCAGAATAGTTGCTATGGAACTGTCCCATCTAGTACAATTTAGAGGAGCTCTTCGACCATAAATTACACTGGGGATGGTTTCAGCTCTTGGCAGATCCAGGATTGGAGCAGCATAAAGGTGGCTCAGAGACATCCTCCTCATCCATCCCCATTTTTCATGACAAAATTGTATGTGCTTCATGACCTACTGTGCTAACTCACATATATATTGTGAACAAAATCCTAAAAATGAAAATATATGAGAATATTTTTCATCTCAACAGCCTACAATTGCTCAAGGTAGGAAGCATGTGTCACTAAGAAAAAGCTTGAATTATATGTTTGTCTTTAGCTGACATTTTTTAAACACACAATAGTAATTCTAAAAATCTGTTAGGGTATAGGAGGTATGTTTTATATAGAGAGGTAGGACTTATGTAGAATAGTTCTCTCTCTCTCTGGCTCTATATATCATCAGTCCAGGGGTTAGACATTTTTAATTTTTTGAAGGCCTCCATTTCAAACTATAAAGTTAGGCACTTCAATGTATATGTAGGCACCTAAAAAGCGGTTTGATTTTTAGACACGTTGAACATCCCCAGGTCCTACTGAAGTCTGTGGGAGCTGTGGGTGTTTCTGAAAATCAGGCACCTTATTCAGGTGCCTAAATATACATTTAAGGGGATAGCTCAGTGGTTTGAGCATGGGCCTGCTAAACCAAGGGTTGTGAGGTCAATCCTTGAGGAGGCCACTTAGGGAGCTGGGGCAAAATCCATACTTGGTCTTGCTAGTGAAGGCAGGGGGCTGGTCTTGATGACCTTTCAAGGTCCCTTCCAGTTCTAGGAGGTCTCTATTAATAATAATTAATAATAATAATTTTAATCACATTTCAGAGTGTTTACCATTGGCAGTTCTGTGCCTGTTGCTGTGATATTGTTTGGGTTGCTAACAGTGTAGTACCCTAAGAGAAGAGACTGTACACATGACTTCAGCCTGTTTCACTAATGTTTTAACATTACTGTTTCAATTTAGGTACCTTAAATTGTACAGTACTTCGTTATGATTACTATGATTTCTTTGAAGTAGACAAAATTCTATTGATGTTATAGACTGGTGGCTCCACTCCAGTATAAGCTGCTATGACCTGTCACGTCATGAATACATTAATTAAAGCACGGAATATCCATTTTAACAATGGTCCCAATGGTGTTGTTGGAACCATTAGAGTTTATGGTAACATTTAGAGCTGTCACCATCTTAATGTGACTGTAATGATGCCATTGCTTTGAACAATGTTGTCTTCACTTTCTCAATGATTGACTGTTCTTTTTCTGTCCATAAAATGACACTGACAACAGCAGTCTTTTGCAGGCTTTCATGCTGCTGAAGCTGGAATAATTTTAAATTGAATTTGGACATTTGTTAATAACTTGCAATTTCCATGGATACTTCAGAGGTCACAAAGGCATACTAGATTTTGGCTCTTACCCCCAGAGGGGTACGCATATCTATAATCTGGTTGACGGAATATCCATGTGTAGATTATTTCTTCCAACAGCATAGGGGACTCTGCATACGTGGCGCTTTGCATGAAAGCATGGCCCTTGACTCTTCAACCCTATCCCTGAACATGGTTCCCAGATCATGTTGCAAAGAGCCTGCATAATGAACTTTCACTGAGATTTGAAGGAAGACAGAACATGGGCAGCCAACTTCCAGACTGTGCTTGGTGAGGATTATTTTTGTCGGTGCCTAAAGGCAACACTTATAAGAATATTGCTCATACATGCTAGAGTACCTAGGCATAAGAGCATGAATTAAGGATGAAGTGAGAAGATTTAACTATGAATTTGTTGAATTATATGGTTTGAAATCAAACTCTTAATGTTATTTCAAAGTAGTTTTCTGTGTCTCATACAGTGCAAGTTTCAAATCAGGAGAGAGTTACCTTTTTTTTGTATGTGTGTGTTAGTCAGGGAGTCTGAGACATTTTAATAGCTTTCATATTCCACTCTTCAAATATATTATTGCAGCACAATAGTTTCTTTGCATGAGAATTGCTTAAATGATTCAAAATGGATTGAAAAATATATTTCAGGTTTTAATTTTATGCACAGAACTTTAATGAGCAGTGCCCCTTAGAGACTTGCTGTCAGTTTAACATATTCACAATAATCTCAACACAGATGTTATTCCATCTAAATCCTTTTAGAGGGAAGAAACTGGTAATTTTTCCTTGGAGGATGTCAGAAAATATATTATTGTTGAAATTACATCTTGATCCCAGAATGCTATGTAAAATATCATTGCTAGAAAGAATAAATAGCACTTTGTTTCTGAAGTAATATGCATGTGAAACTTTTTCTGAGTCTCCTGTAAACGTAAAAACAAGTGATCTTCATTTTGTTAGTCTCGTGCTGTTTTGCTTCCCTTGTGGATGATCATAGGCAGTGATGGATTTCAGCATCTAATTTTCTTCTAATTTAAGGAAACATGTGTTATTAGCTTCAGATTTTCCTACACACAAATGGCACCTGTAGCATGGTGAAGTTATCATCAGCCCTGTCTGTCTAGCTATATCTCACCGGGCATACTTTGAGCAAGTAAATTAGAAATATTTGATAAAAATGAAACTCTAAATTACTAATTTTTTGTTGCAAGCAATTAAAATGTATTTCCTCTGGAACACATGAACAAATACACTTCAGTTCTGTCCTGAGCCCTGGGATGTATCAATGTTCTCTTTCCACTCAGAACATAAGAATGGCCATACTGGGTCAGACCAGTGGTCCATCTATCCCAGTATCCTGTCTTCTGTCCTCTGTAAACTTATCTAATTCTTTTTTGAATGCAGTCATACTTCTGGCCTTCACAACTTCCCATGGCAATGAGTTCTACAGGTTGACTCTGTGTGGTGTGAAGAAGTACTTCCTTTTGTTTATTTTAAACATGCTGTCTGTTATTCTTATCGGGCAACCTCTGATTCTTGTGTTATGTGAAGGGGTAAATAACACTTCCTTATTCACTTTCTCCATTCCATTCATAATTTTATAGACCTCTCTCATATTCCCCCCATGTCATCTCTTTTCTAAAACAAACAGCCCCTGCCTTTTAAATCAGTGGTTCTCAAACTAGGGCCGCCGCTTGTTCAGGGAAAGCCCCTGGTGGGCTGGGCCGGTTTGTTTACCTGCCGCGTCCGCAGGTTCGGCCGATCGCGGCTCCCACTGGCCGCAGTTTGCTGCTCCAGGCCAATGGGGGCTGCAGGAAGGACGGCCAGCACATCCCTTGGCCCGTGCCGCGGCCTGTGCCGCTTCCTGCAGCCCCCATTGGCCTGGAGCGGCAAACTGCTGCCAGCGGGAGCCGCGATCGGCTGAACCTGTGGACGCGGCAGGTAAACAAACCGGCCCGGCCCGCCAGGGGCTTTCCCTGAACAAGCGGCGGCCCTAGTTTGAGAACCACTGTTTTAAATCTCTCTTCATATAGAAGCTGTTTCATACTCCAGTCATTTTTGTTGCCCCTCTGCATCTTTTCCAATTCTAATATATTTTTCTGGAGACAGAGAGTGACCAGAACGACACAGTATTCCAGGTGTGCGTGTACTATGAATTTATATAGTGGCATTATGATATTATCTGTTTTATTATATATCCCTTTCTTAATGGTTCCTAACATTCTGTTAGCTTTTTTGACTTCTGCTGCACATTGAGCAGATGTTTTCAGAGAACTCTCCACAATGACTCCAATATCTGTTTCTTGAGTCGTAACAGCTAATTTAGACCCAGTCATTTTGTATGTATAGCTGGGATTATTTTTTACGATGTGGATTACTTTGCACTTATCAACATTGAATTTCAGCTGCCATTTTCTTGCCCAGTTAGTTTAATGACATCCCTTTATAACTTTTCAGTCAGCTTTGGACTTCACTATCCTGAGTAATTTTGTGTTGTCTGAAAATTTTGCCACCTCACTGTTCCCTCCCTTTTCCAGATCATTTATCAATATGTTGAACAGCACAGGTCCCAGTAAAGATCCTTGAGGGACCCGCTATTTACTACTCTCCACTGTGACAACTTATCACTTATTCCTACTCTTTCTTATCTTTTAACCATGCTTATTTTGCTTAAGAGCCTTTGGTGAGGGACCTTGTCAAAGGCTTTCTGAAAGTCCAAGTACACTATATCGACTGGATAACCCTTGTACACATGCTTGTTGCCACCCTCAAAGAATTCTGAGAGATTGGTGAGACATCCTACTCTGCTTGCTCTCTTACACATTAGTTTCTAAATAGCTTCCATTATATTATATCGATGCAACTGTATTGTCTCTGTCAGTAGGATTGGAGAATGAGGTTGAAGTCCATGGTGTTACAAAGGTAGTACAGGACAGAATTTAGTCTTCTGAGACTCGACCAAGATATCCCTGTTTCTGGAATCTTAATATTGGTAGAACTCTTGTTGTTTCACTTTAGATGACACACATGTTAATGTGGGGATGGCTCAAGTGGAGAGGCTTTATCTTACCTGTCTAATGTGTTTTAGGGCTTACTGTAGTGCCCATCACTGCAGTAACAAAAGGCTAGATCAACAAAGGGACTTAGACATTGCAAAAGAGGCACTTAGGGATAGATCCACAAATGAACCTCCGCGACTAAGTGCTGCACAGGTAAATTAGAACAGCATTATGTGGGGTCCATGGTGGACTTCATGGAGTATTCTGGTCTTTACCCTTCCCTGATTCTGGGAAGCTCTCCTAGGGCTCTGTGTATATAGGCACACAGACGATTGTTAATGAATTGTTGACTGTGGAGCCCATAATGCTTCACCATCTCTACAAGTGGTCTGATGTAGATAGTGAAAAGATTGGTGGGGACAGGATAAATCCATGTTGAACTCTGTGGGGAGGGGAGGGTGTAGCAGGGGTAAAAATAAAAGGGCCTGGGGGTGGGAGGGCACATTTTACCTGTCTTTGCTAAAAGCAGAGGGAGAGCTCCCCCTCCTCCTTGGCTGTGTGGTGAAGTTCCCTCTCCTGTTTCAAACTACCGCTTTTGGGAAAGATGAGCAGTTGCCCACAACCATTCTCTGTGTATTGTTGAGAGTAATCAAGATTTCAAACATTGTAGTTCTGTGTCATCTACTCCAGCTATGATGAGCAAGCAGAGTCAGCAAAACCTCATGGGCAACTGTGTTAAAAGCTTCAGATAGGTCAAGAAATATGAGTATTAACCTGAGTCCTCTATCCATTTCAATAAGGAGGTCATCCATTAGTGCTACTAAGGCTGTCTCCATGACACATCCCAGCCTGAAGCTTGGTAGTAAAGCGTCCAGATGTCAGTAGATGTCACACATTGTCGGAACTTGGCTGTCACTACTTTTTGAATGTTCTGAATAATTTTGCCTGGAAATTGGAGGTTGAAGAGGATTTCTGTATAGGATTTTGACCTTCTGAGGACAGGACAGACTATTATGCTTTTCAAGGATGTTGGCTGATTCACTTGGAAGGAAGTTTTGATTAATTTCAAAGCAGTGGGCACAGTTTTCTTTGCTGGCTTTCTCCAGCCAGCGGGGGCCACTGGTTTGCTTCACGTTTAGTGACTAGGATATTTCTCAGGACTTCTTGTGCTTTCATCACGTGTGGACAGAGCCAACCTCAATAGGCAACAGTGGGATGGTTAATGTCAGCGGGTCAGGTTTTGGGTTTTCTGCCTTGATGAGTTCATCTTGTTGATCTTTTCTGCAAAGCAGGATGAATGCTCTTCACAGTGGTCAAAGCTTGAGTTTTATTACACAATCTGGGATTATTAGCTGCTCACAAAGAGGAATGTAGCACTTCTAACTGATGGTTGCAGTTGTGATGATGGAAGAAGAAAGGGTTCCTTTACTGTCATGGTGCAGTGCTAGCAGAAGGCCTTCCTTGGTGGTGAATGGATTCAAAGTGCATTTTGCTTCATTTGCATTCTATGGTTTTGTCTATGCACCTCAGTTTTTTGATAAGCCACTGTGATTTTCATGGTTAGATCAGGACGAAGAGCTGACTTGCATTCAAATCACTGAATGTACTGAAGCAGATATTTTCATGAGAAATGGCTGTTCCTTGCTGTTGAGACTGCTAAGAGGAAACAACTGTTAACTCTACCATATAAGAATGAAACAGGTGAAAAAAAGCGTAAGAACATGTACAAAGGTGGCTCAGATGAAATTGTCCAAATGTAAATGTCAGTCTAAACAGAATAAATTTTATTTAATATTAACATGGGTCAGAATCCTACTCAAATGTAAAGATAACTCGTATAATCCTACCACTAAATTTTTCAAGCTTGTGATAAAATTTTTATTAGTTGAACTTGTAAATGTAATATTTTGACATGTATTTAAATATTTAAAGAAATTTGTTCTAGATACTCAAATATAAAATATTCTTATGCATTTTTAAAGAGCAAAGAGTACAATAATTTGCCGCTGTCATCTGAGGTTGTTTTAAGTGTGCATTAATGACCTCTAGGATATACATCACAAGCTTCATGCTCACTAAATTATAGAGCTTGGGAGCTTTGCCATTATTGGTCAGGATCTGTTTTGTTTTTTTTGTTTACATGAATTTTTAAGCATGTCATTGGCAAGATTTGTAGATCTGAAAGTTAGACAAGAATGAACGATATACCTGCAGCTCATGGAGGCATAGTAACTGTTTCTAATCACATCTGAAAACACTTGTTTCAGAGAAAGACTACCAAAAAATGTGGCAGTTTTTAGTTGCTTTCCAAAAATTATTTGTATTAACTTGGGTAAGATGAAGCATTTTAGATAAATAAACTTTTGATAAAATCACAAATGGCAAGATACAGGATCCTCAATATCATAACTGAATTGGGTGTTGTTTTTAAAAAAAACAAAACATAGAAACGACAATTTCAAAAGGGGTTGATTGGCTTAATTTTAGGAACTTCATTAGTTTTGTGTTTGGATGCATTTTACAGTCTATTGTAAGTCCCTTTCAGTGGATATATTTTTACTTTTTTGGTATTCTTAAAGGTCCCCAACAGAGAAAACAGGATACATAATGCTCGAGAGTATCTGTTATGAACACTGGGAAAGATAAGCACAGCCTGAGAATATCACACATTTCCTGCTCTCCTGAGTGCTCTTGAGTATTAAAAAAAATCTCCCATCATTCTTAGAAACAAGTTCCCTAATTAAGTGCTTTCTTTTTAAGGCAAGAGAGAAGGTGGCTTTACTTTGTTGCAAAGTAAAGAAAGCTATGGGAAAGAAAAATAAAAAATTCATAGGAGGTGCAAAACTGCACACCAATTAGAATCATGGTCTCATTTTCTAACATGAGATTCCCCCCTGAGAAACCAAGTTCAAAAGTGGCAGCAAAACATGATTAATCTGCACCCTATAGGAATACAGATGAGAACAAACTGTAAATGAGAGGAAAGTGAACCAACAAAAAACTGGAAGCATAAATATTCCTGTATAAGATCGAACAGAAAAGGGCTAAAGGTTCCCTAGGGTTGAAGATAAGGTTGCGTTATGCTCCTCCTATACAGTCCCCTAGTATATAGATAAAATTGAGACATTGCAACTGGAGGGAAAGCTCAGTTATTTCTGGGATCATTCTGCACAGCATTTCTTATTAAAGCTTATAATATCAGACTATTGGCCATACTCTTCTCTGCTATCCCACCGTAAAGCTGAATAGAATAGAATTTTTCCTTAGAAACTTAGATAAGCTCCCATGTGTTGAGCTCAGTGGAGTCAAATCTAGAATGAGGTAGTCATGTATACATCTCTGCATCTAATCCCTTTGCTGTGTTGTTAGTCACTGGTATTCATGAAAATGTTAGACGTCTGAGATGTCCTTAGATTTGTGAATCTGCTGGGGCTTAATAGTGGAGTTGACCTCTTATGACAGAATACACGTCTGTGTCAACACCTTACACACTATTGTAATAATCTTTGTACAAAATATGCTTTGTGAGGTATCACTTGAAAACTCATAATTTGCTGGTCATTATTGTCCTGATAAAATGTGTGTGGCAACTTTGTATGTGAACTAATAAGTTTCCACTGTATGGTGTTATTAACACACGTTCCAAACTGAGGTTGGCAAATAGGTGTGTCTCAAACAATGGAATGTGTGCTCTGTTTAATTTGCATTTAAACAGTAAACAGAGTCATCATGCAGGAAGGGAAACAAAAGAACCTCCAGCAGGAAAAAGCAGCAGAGAACATCCCCTTTGTCTCTTGAATGCCAACTGGAAATGTTTTCCAAAAGGGGGACTGACACTATAAAAAGGAGGGACAAACTCCCCAAGGCACCCCTCCTCTCTCTCTCTCTCTCTCTCTCTGCCATTGATTCACTGCATCAGAAAGGACAAAGAAAGCAGCCACTCAACTGGGGTCCTGACCTATGAAGTTTGGTCAGTGAGACTGCTGAAAGCATGTGGTGAGAAAATTTTGCTTTGAGTTTAACATAGTTAAGTTAGGCACCAGTTGTATTTTATCTTTATTTTTCTCATAACCATTTCTGACTTTTATGCCGCATTACTTGTACTCACTTAAAACCTATCTCTTTGTACTTAATATAATTGTTTTATCTAATCCAGTGTGTTTAAATTGAAGTGTTTGGGAAACTCCGTTTGGAGTGGCAAGTTATGTGCATATTATTATTATTGAAATGTCATGCGCTTCGCAATAAATACAGCTTTGTGGTTCCATCCTGCAAGGTGCTGAAGTGCCCTCACCTGCCGCCACAGCTTCAAGAACCCGAATGCTGTTGAAAAGCATAGACCAGTCTGTGACATCCTGCACTACGATGTACTGTAAAAGATGGTTGTCATTGCAACAATAGTCTTGATATTAGAGCCTCGGGGGCTCTTAAGATGAGGCCAGGCCCAGAGAATAAAATTCACTTCCCCAGTGGAATACAAAAAGGAAGAAAATGCATTCCCCTGCAATGTGGCTTTTACTGTAGCTGTGGAGGGTCATGGGACTTAAAATATTTACACTGCCAAATGTATGAAATCCAATGATCCTAGACATGTCAGTGGTTAGACACATGTTCCATATGTGGTGTTGCTATAGCGAAGAATTATTTTAATGGACTATTATTGTGTGATGCCTGCACAAATAATTTTACTAACAATTTCTGGCAAATGTAAGCTCCTGTTATTGGATTTAGACTATCATTTTGCTTCTTTTTTTTATATCCTGTGTTTAAGTAATGGATTCTTTTAACCAGCTCTTTATAAAAGGAGCAATTCCAAATGTAGCAAAGGTTCCTGGCATCAATTATTGCCCCCAAGATTACCTAACTTTCATATTTCAGTCTGATTTGCTATTCCTTATGTAAATTTCCCCTTTAAACATAACCCGAGCTAGTCCATTTTCTTCCCAGGATTGTTTGAGAACCTGTCATACTATATGCTGTATAAAGATATATGTTTGAAAAAGGCAAATGATGGAGCATCATAATGCAGTTGTAAGTTTTGGTATAATAGATCTTATTACTATTAAATAGCTGTTAATCCATCTGAGTTATATAACATGTAATTTAATATATATATATAATTTAATGAAAGCCTCCATCACTTCTCAGTAGCATGTTAAATGTTACCCATTCAGGGAGGTTTTCACATTAAAGTAATTGGAAATAAAGCTTATAAGAACAGAAAGAAAGTTTACTCTTCCTCTTTATAGTGAAAACAAATGTGTTTTTCTCTAGACTCTGCCAAGACTGTGTTTTAATGATTTAACAGATGGAGTTGGCACATGTGAACCTGGAAGATGCATCTGTCTGATTTTTCCAGTCTGAGGATTTTTTTAACTGCATTAATAGCACAGACGATGGTAAAATATCACCTCCCGAGGCTGCTTTGCTCTCCTAACACATAATGTCTTTTAAGAAAAAAGTGATAGAAGACTGGGGTGAGGAAAAGGGCAGGGAAATGAGGATTTGAAAAGTTTAATATTTTCTGTCTTCAGTGCACCAGGCTTTTAAAACTCTTGCTTTGATGAATTCTGTGCATGTGAGTGTGTGCATGTGTGTGCTGAAGCTGAAATTCTACCCAGGCAGCCTTATCTGTGATCTTACAGCTCCGTTAATTACTTGCTCTAAATAAATAAACACAATTTTAAATAAGGAGACCAAGAAGAAGCAGCCTTTCAGTTTTAAGTGAGTGTGATTTGAAATGTTGAATGTGCAGGATGATCGTTCTACTATTTTTAGGAGCTGATCTCGCAAAGACATGCTTCACATTAGATAGGTGAGTTGTACCATTGTCTTTGGTGGCCTTACTCACTATGCATGCATGTAAAGCACCTGTGTATGTGTTTGACTTCAATTTTCTCAGTCCTTATTCAAACTTCCTCGTGAAGCCAACTTGGATGACTGCCTGAGGGCTTGGCTGCACTAAAAATGCTACCGCAGCACAGTTGCACCGCCGTAATGCTTCAGTGTAAACACTCGATGCGAGGGATTCTCCCATAGATGTAGGTAATCCACCTCCCCGAGAGGCAGTAGTTAAGTTGACCGAAGTCTTCCATCAACCGAGCAGTATGTGGGGACTGAGGTCAGCTTCACTACGCCACTTGGGGGTGTGGATTTTTCACACCCCTGATCAATCTGGTTAAACTGACCTAATTTTCTAGTGTAGACCAGGGCTGAGTAAAAACAGCAGGAATTCACTCTTGATTCTATCCTGCTGCCATTTTCCATCAGTTATGCTAAGTACAGGTCAATGGGTTGGTAGTTCTAAGCCTGTGAATTATATAATACCAATTTACTTGTGTAAGGATTTAAAATAATTTTCATGTTTTGCATTTCTGCTATAATACTATACTGTAATAATGACAATGATGATTAATATTCCAGTCGTGCCTAAGATCCAATTGATAGGGCCCATTGTGCTAAGTGTCGTAAAACTCTTACTAAGAGTGAGTCTCTGTCCCAAAGAGTTTACAGTTCAACAGCCAGATTGTAAAGCCCTAAGCTACATTGGTTAGCATGCAAGAAGTCCATCTGGTTTCAATAAGTTTAGTCTCATGAGTAAATGCTTGCCAGGCTGAGCAAGGGCTCTATATTCTGTTCCTAAGTAAAAATGTTAGTGAAATTAATTTCCAGGAGGCTATGTATCTTCCTGTGCTTGCTTTAATAGAACTGGGCCTTTTAATTCATTTCAGTTTTACTTTACTAGTTTTGAGAAAAGAGAAAATGAAAAATGGAGCAGCTCTCACTGCTTATGGATTCATCAGCCTTTTAGGGTGAAGTAAACATAGAGAAACTCAGGAGCAAAACCAGTCTGGACTGAGCAGCGGAAAGAGCATTAATGATACTGATGGTATGTTAAAATTAAAAAATACTGCAATAAAGAAGAGCTTGTTTCCCTATGAACAGCTCTCTCTCTCTCATTGGCTGCAAAGCAAAACAAAATGTATCAAGCTACCCTTGCACCTGCTCCACAAATGCCATGATGCATGTTTAACTCTGCACATGTTACTCCTTGCACAATGACAGCACTTGAAAACCAATGCACGGTAAACATATTTTTTCGTACAAATGTTTAAAATAGATTATTTATGCTTTCAGCCATGTTTGGATCATTGCACTGTGTGCAGCTGTGCTAACTCTCCTTCTGCTCTGCCTCTCAGCTGCAAACCACAACGCAATGGCCACCTTCTCTTCACCTTGCTGAGTCCAGGTTGGAAGCAGTTGGCTTTCTTTCTATTAAAACCAAAAACGGAGGCCCTTACACAGGCAAAACCCTCCCTGAAACAGCAGGGAGCTTGCCCAAGAAAGCAAGGAGTTGACTGTGGGCCTCATCCAAAGACCAGTGAAGTCAATGGTGGGCTTTGGATCAGGCCCCCTTTTAAACCACTCCCAGACTTTATTAGACCATCCACATTTTAAAACATTTCTCATAAGGGGTGCAAACCTTGCTAACACACAAACATCCTGTATCAGAATCAGGAGTGTGCTATTAGAACCAAAGTTATGTAGATTCCTCAGGCACACAAGTTTCCCATGAATGGCAATAGGAGTTTTGGATTTGCAGGAAATAAAAGACTGAGCTCAAAGTTATTAAAAATATCTGCACTTAATTGTCTTGTTAAAATCCCAATATGACCATCAAACTTCAGTTGTTGTTGTTATTAATATGCAGATTGAAGGTTGGGACTTGGACCACTGACATCAGTAGAAAAGTGTCCAGTTTAGTTTTATTGTTAAAACTTCATGGCAAGGATTGTGGGGTTTTTTGGGGTTTTTTTATTTCTGTAAAGAGCCATGCAAATATTTTTGGGCTATAGAGAGAATAAATAACACTAATGTATTTTGTATGGATTACAGAATGAATTGCTGTTATAGTTATATTCCTTAGCTTATGAAACAATATAAAATATTTCCTTTTGAATCAATGGGAGTTCAATGGGCTTTAAAACAGTGATATATGAAGTCAATGAAGCCCTTGACATCAGTGGGCATTAAAGTAGGTTCTATGTTAGAAAAAAAAAAAAGTCAGCACAATTTTTTAAAATTCTCATTCCAGCTAGGGAAAATTTCAATAGTCTGATTTAGAATTCAGGTTGTAATGATTCTACAGTTACGCAGACTCTGTGGTCTTTATCTACATCACTAAATAAATGACTTGGTCATTGGTAGGAACTGAACTGAGAACCTTCTGCTCCCAGAACACAAGCCTTTACCATATAAGCTAAAGGAAAATGTCTATTGCTGGCAGTATTATGGTTTAGATATGCTGTAGGCAAGTCACTAGGGAAGCAACATAATTATACATACTAAGGATATGTCTACACTGCAATTGAAGGTGTGGTGCTGCTTGTGTAGGCATACCTTTGCTAGCTTTAATCTAGCTAGCATAGCTAAAAATAGCAGTGAAGATATGGTAGCAGGGGCTTCAGGACAGGCTGTAGACGCACACCTGGAACTCTGTATACATATGCGCATTGTGAGCCTGAACTGAAACCCTAATCAAATCTGACATTCTATGCAGGGCAGTGGTACATATAATACACTAGATGGCTTGTTGTATGATTTTCAAAAAATGATATTACAAATTCACCATCTTATTTAATGCTTAAATTATGGACTCTATTTAACGTTTGTAGAGCAATAATAGGGTATTTGGCAAAGTCTGTTTGTTGAAGCATGCTAGCTTTTTTTCTATAATAGCCATAGTAAATAAGCTAACATTTTCTGTTTGACATGAATGAGAAAATCATTTGTTAAGAAAATAAGATACACAATATTCTGCAGATATAAGAAAAGAAGGATAACATCACTTGAAGCTATAGCATCATATTTCTTTGGAGTGTTGTACTAGAAATAATTCATTTTCCTTGTCTTGAATGTATATCAGTTTTGACACTTCTTTATGTCATGGATGCAGGAGAGACAAGAAGCTAGAGTTGTCTATTGGCAGTCTATTGACATGCATGGTGTTAAATTAAAGGATACCGAGTTTAGGTAAAATGGATTTATATGAATTGAATCAAATCTGATCTTTTGAAAGCAAAAAATTGACTTATGAAACAAATGTTTTTGTATAGTTGAACAATGTTAAACAACCTGACCCTGTTCTCATTAAGTCAATGACAAGTCTCCAAGTGACCCTGAATTCACTGATAAAAGTTTGGCTTCTGTACATGTAGGAGGAAAAGAGAGAAATAATGGTGCTAAAGAAAGCTGAGAAGAAAGTACTGCATTGAGAAATCTGCCTTCTTCCTTTAATAATAAAGAGACATTTGTAAGGTAATGAACTTTAACAGTTCTCTTTAGACTGTTAACAGTCTGGCTGAGTTATGACATTTTAAACTTTTTAATTTCTCTTTATAGTTCCTTTGATCTCTCATTGCGATTGGTAAAATAGAAGTTTCATTAACAGGTTTATCTGCACATCCAATCAGCTGCAGTTACTGCCTGAGTTATCAACAGTAAAGTGTAGCAACTCATATATTAAGTTTCTCTATGCTTTGAAATTCACCTTCATCTTAAAACAAAGTGATGTACAATAGAGATCCAGCTATTTAAATACATATGTACAGATAATGTTAAATTCTTATTGGCAGTTTATTTCTATCCTAACAAAGTCAGATAAGAACAATGCTACATTTGCTTGCGTGGTGGTTGTTTTTTGCAATTCAGAATCCAGCTCTTTTCTAGATTCACCTTTTGAAATAGTTCAGTTTGATGGTTAACTTTCTCTAGAGTAGTGTTGCAGCATACCTGTACATGAAACCAACTCCCTTCCTTCTTTTGTAAGTGGCTGGAAAACTATTAAGACTCTATCTTGCTCTCCCTGATTGAGCTTATCGTTGCTTGTTGAAGTGTGATGCTCATGAATGGCGGTGTGCCCACTTTTTATGCAAACACAGTAAAACGAAATGAACAAAGATGATTTCTAGTTAGTTTAAATGTGCAATTGTAGCCATTTTAGGAAGCACTGACAGTGAAATGAAGCCATTAAGTTTTATGTTTCCTTAGGTCCATTTGTTTTCATCTCTCCAAACATGGATCTTCTGCTGAAATCATGAGAGCTGCAGACGCTCAGCACCACTGAAAGTTAAGTCACCTATTTAGATGCCTAAATATGGTGCCTACATTAGGTTTAATTGTCTAAATTTGGGCATCCAATTTTGGTCTAAGTGACTTATCTGTAGAGAGAATAACTTGGTGACAGATAGAACCCGTGTTCCTTGTTTTCAGATCTTTATTTTAGTCACAAGGTCATCATCCTCTCCAAGCAAGACCTCACTGCCTTTAGGGAGGGATTCAAGATAGCAGTTTGATCTGAGTAAGGCATTTTTATCTTCTGCCTCATGCTATCCCACAGATGTGGCACTCAATCTTTTTTCCTTTAATAATGTTACTCATTGTGGTGTACTTAACAAGGAGAGCTTTCTTGGATAACACTTACTACCCCTTGAGCATGAATAGCACAGTCTCTCCTGAATCCTGTCTCCTACAACATGCTATAACACTGTCTGCTAGATTATTTTGATTCCTGTAAAATACCTTCATTTGATATTTGATATAAACACTCGTGTGTATTTGGATCTGTAACTTAAAATACATAATCCGTATTCAGGGGCTATTAGGGTCAAATTGTCAAAGTTGAGCTGAACCCATGAAATTTCTGCAAGCACCTGTTGGACCTGTAGTTTTGGCATTTCTTTTTTATAGAGCACCACCAGTATGTATGGCACCTTATAGACATACAAGAAGGTAAATTCCCTGCCCTGAAATGCTTCAATCCTAACAGGTAAAAGGCAGAAAAGGGAAGGGAGAAAGGGGATGATTCAAAGCCCATTAAAGTCAATAGGAATCTTTCTGCTCACTTCAACAGGATTTGGATCAGGCCCAGGCTGAGCAAAATACAAGCAAAGCGTTGAGCCGTTGTGTTTGGCTGTAATTTGCTAGTGCCTCATGAGGTGTTCTGGCAGTTTGATTTCTAATGTACAATAGGGATTTGAAAATATTGTCATGGAGCTCACTATAAAGATTATAAAGTGAGGCACGAGAAAAGGGATGGATGGTGATTATTGGAAAGCTAGCCGTTGGCACGTCAGGTAATTGTCACAATGGACTAGTACAAAGGTAGTAACTCATGCAGTGGGCTACCAGTGCTGTTTATCCAGCTGCTTCACAGACTTACCTTATGAACAGCAGACATTGTTTTTAATTGTTTGTGCTACAATGTCCATGGGAAATCTGTCATTTTAATGTAGCTGATGTGGCAGATTCGTCTTCTCCCCAAGCCACAAGAGAAATACGTGGTATACATTTCTATAATAATTCTATACATAATAAATCACTGTTTGCTGTATTTCAGCAGCTGTAGCCAGTAGAATCGACTTGTAGTCTTGGGTCAGGTACTAATATTTGCTTTAAAGATTCCCTGGCTATAGTGTCAACCAGTTTGCCTGGTACTAAGGTTAGGGTTACTGGCCTGTAATTGCCAGGATCTCCTCTGGAGCCATTTAAAAAAATCAGCATTACATTAGCTATCTGCCAGTCATCTGGTACGCAGGCTGATGGTACTTCTTGATGCTTGTGCCAAGGGGCTTGGATACTATGCTGATGGGAGTCATATAAGTACTTACCTAGAGAGTTTTCTTCCTGAAGCATGAGGTTCGATTGCCTTTATTATAGTGTGCATGACTGCAGATTGGTCCTAAAATGATCTAATCCATTTGAAAATCCACTTGCAGTGTTTAACTCTACAGTGCTGCCTGTATGGAGTGCCACCTTTATTTGTTCTTGATTTACCAGCCATTCATTTCCTAGGGACCGTCCCCCTTGTACATGTACATCTTAAATCAATAAAAATTGTACCCGTCATGACAGAAACCTGTACTTAAACTGAAAGCAGAATGCATAAATTGTTCCTTTCTGTCTGTGATTTCCAGTCTTTGGGTGTTTTCCAGCCCTTTTGCCATTATGCAGGTACCTCAGCTTTTATTCACACACGGCAGTGGGGCTGCTACAACACCGCTAGCTCTTTCAGCAGAGGCTGTGGGATGCTGTCCATTTATCCATGGTACACCAGGGGAATCAATGCCAGGTCAAATCGTACCCTGTGCTTTTCTTGGTTTAAGGCAGAGGTGGAAATTGCTCTCTCGCCCTTTGCTTAATGTTAAGATTTGGCAGCTTGGCTTTGTATTGTGATTTCACATTGTAACCCATCAGCTGGTGCCGACATTCTAATTTGCTGTCTCCTTTATAATAATAATCAGTTTCCCAACCCACAAACTTTTTTCTCTGCTGTCTGCTATTCTACGCTAAAGCAAAAAGTTTGAAACGATGCAGTCATGTGGTCATAATTGTGAATAGATTTCAATGAAAGTTGAAGTCATGTTTAAACTAGCCATCCAACTGTTGTTTCAAGAGCAAACTAGTGCTTGGAGCCAGTAGATCTTTGCAATTTTGTATTCAATGTCTATTGCATACCAATGCCCACTGTTTCACCTTCCCCTTTCTAGACACAGATTAGTGTAGTAAACCTTCATGCTTGTTTTTGCCTGCAGAGCTTCACCAATCCTGCTAGACTTCCCCATTCAAGTGCTAATTTTCCAAGGAAGGAAGAACGAAGAAGGAAAACAACAATAACAAAATAACAACCCACCCAAGTGGTTTAGCTAATTGTTCCATGCTGAGCAAAGTATCACACCAGATTGAGCATCTACATTTCCCAAATCATTCTGGAAAATAGTCCTTTGGTTTTTCACTGACTGCAAATGCCAGCTCAACATGCACGTTTCTGGCTTTCAACCTCCTTCCTTGGTATTGGGTCCTGCTGAACTGTTTTCATTCCAGTTGTGCTTGCTGTTGCATGCCCAGGGTTGGTGGGTGAATGGGTGCTGGGGCTGTAATGCTGAGCAGACTGTGTGATGTACGGCAGAGGGCTGCCTGATTGCTAAATTTGGTGGTGGCATCACTCACCCCTACATGATCTTGTGTGGAGGCTGTGTTTTTGAATGTGGAAATAGATAATGAGTGGATTTTCTGTGTGACAAGATACATTAAATTAATTTAACAGTGAGAAAGGAAGCGGAACTAGCAAAGAGGCTCCAGAATCATGAATTGTGGCCTAAAATCTAGACTTGCCATTGTACCTCTAAAATGCATGCATCCTTGCCTTCCTTAATGCACATATGTATCTTGTTATGTGTGTGCAATTGCTTGTCTAAACTGTCCTAATTTCTGTATACGCAACGTGGGCCTTATTTGCTTGTTACATTAGTGTCATGTCAGTGTAAGGCCATCAAACTCGATGGAGATCTCCCATCTTACACCTGCAGAGAATTTGACCTCTGGTATCTAAGGGGATGGCATAGCTCAGGGAATTGTTACTGACATATGGAGCTTGTCATGACCTCTAGAGAACACTGGTTCAGAGATGAATAAAGGTGTTGGCAAATGAAAGTCATTCATTACCACCTGATAACTGATTTTGCAAAGGTGCACAAATAACTCTCCCGATTCAGTTCTTAGAGGACAGCTATTCACATTACAAAAGCATCAGCTCAGCTGTCACCCTTGTTTGTATTCTGATCAGAAAGGCCAAAGATTTGCATGGGCATGGACTCTTAAGCTTCCTCTCTCCCTTGTAGAAAGAGAATGAAATGTTTTGTGGAGGTAGGATAAAGAAGCCCGCACAACTACTACCCATGTTGTGGGTAAAGAGGGTTTAAATTTCCAGTGCTGCTAATCCAGTGTCCTTCATGGGCTATATATTGGGCCTGGTTTTGATTTCACACTAGTTTTACACCAGTGTACCTCCACTGGGCCTGGATCTCCATTGCCCCATGTAGAAATGCTACCATGTCAGACTAGTAGTGTGTCACCCTCACTTTGCATTGGTGTAAATGACTACGCATGGTGCACTTCACAATCAGACCCACTGACTTCAGTGGAGTTACCTTTGATTTATGCTGGTGTCAGTGGGAGTGGAATCAGTCCTGTTCACTTTCAGCAAACAAGCATTTCTATAAACTGTAGGACATTTCAGCTCTCCTGAAGTGCTGATGCTAGGTAAGACAGAGGGTGCCAGTTCTCTGTAACCCTGGTAAATTGAAAATATCATTCTATTATCCACCAGAACTGCTTGGTTTTTATATGTCCTTTTGTATTATAACAAATGATTGTGCTAATGTTCATTACAATTTTTAAAACTTAAAAGATTTGATTGATTGTTTCATTATGTTCTTTCTTGAGACAAAATTGTACTAGTGGCATCGTTTGGCCTAGGGGAAGTATGGGGTTCTACCTGAAATGAGGGAATTTTCTTTAATCTAGCACAGCAAAAATACTCCATGGAACTCTGCTTTCCACTAATACTACCCCAGCCAGATATCATGTGGCCATGAAGAGCGATGTCATTTTGTTGTTGTTGACTACGGTGATAAAATCCCACCTCAGTGAGATTTTCACAAATGCCTTTTGAGGAGCAGCCTTTGGCATGCAGACAATAGCGAGAAAGGTAAATTTTTTTCCCATCCATATTGCCAAGGACTTTAACAGCGTGAGTCAGTTCACTCCTCAGGAAGGGGAGGATGAAAACTCTGAAAATATGAAAACATCCTGAACTTAGTCAATTTATCCTCCCTCTCTTTCCTTTTTAATTTCCCTTTCTTTCTCTTCCCTTTCCTCATTCATTTGCTTTTTCTCTTTCTTTTCAACCAACAGGTATGTGCTTTAATACCAATAACAAGGGGCATCTTAAAAACACTGATGTGAGGTAAGATCTGTGCAAAGGGGAGAAAACAAAACAACCTTGAAATGCAGTGATCGAAATTACCCACTCTTTATGATTCAAGGATAGCTAATGAACTAAAGAATTCCAAACCTCTCAGCTGTACTTTACCTAACACAAGAAGAAATCCACTAATACTGTCTGTTTAAAGCAAAGTCTCTCTCCTAAAGTACTGAATCCTGTAATAAATGGGCAATGCTCTTCAATTAGTATTAAGATGATTATTCATTCTTTTGGGTGCTCGTTGGAGCAATATTAATTATGGTGAACACTTCTGGGAGTCATTTAGAGGAATATGAAAATTTTACAGCCTTAGAAATTCTAAACATAAATGTGTTACAAATTCAGGGCTGGATTAACCCATCCTTTTTTCCTCTGGACAAATATAGGAACTACAGTTGTACCCCCTTTTTATTTAAAAGAGAGAGAAAAGGGGAAAATGATGGCTTTTTTTTTGCTTAAAAATAAAGTGAATTCAAAAACCATTCCTTGCCATGTTAGAAGAAACCACTCAAAGAGCAGTTGTATTAACAGGTGCTTTGCCAGCTACTGAACATTCATTAGATGTTTGTAGGCATTTTTGATCTCCTTTGACATTAACATTGTTATATTAAAAGGGGCAAATAAGCAAGCAGTCCATGTAAGATACTTGTAGAGCGCCTTTATTGCTGTCTAGACTTTACATTTGGGAGGGCAGGTATCTCAGAAATTGTGAATTCATGTGGCCAATAGACTTAGTGGAAAAATGAGAACATTTTCACAAATATTTTCATGAAAAATGCCCTTTTTCATAAAAAAAATGTAGAATTTGAAATATTGTTGACCAGCTATGCTGACTAGTAGTTATCATATTAAAATTTTATACATTATCTCATTTTAGGTGAAAATCCTGTGAACTTGTATTTCAACTCTAACATGTTAATATTTTGGAAGTACATAATTTACACCTTTCTTTTGAGGTCTTATATTGAATTTATCACATAAATAATATGAATGCAAATGAAGAGTCTGATTTTCATGAATTTGTGTGTGAAGTTCATAGCATGTGGCCAAATATCTTTTTGGATCTTGCATCCTGCATGGCAACTATGAATCTACATACACAACTCATGATCCAGGTAGCAAGATATCTCTTATCTCATTTTAGTTTGCGGTTTCCCCCTTTGCACTGAGTTACTACTGGGTCTGCTGTTTGCCTAACTTGGAAAGTCTAGCTAGGCCTTTCCTAAGGTTTTCATGTGGATTTTTGTCTGTTTTTAGTGAACTCTCCAAATTTTTTTGACCAGCATTGGATGTCATCTATATAATGTATCCATATAATGTTTGATGAGACCTATGTTAAGATGTGCAAAATGAACTTGTTGGACTAGGGCCCATTACATCTCCCATGGAATTCAATAGGATTCTTTCCATGGTTAGATCCCCCAGTAAGTCTTTTTCATATCTAATTGCTATGAGTATCCACCGCCCACAGGCTGCAACAAAATATGAGAATTGGCATCTCCTGAGTACCTGGATTAGATCTTTATTCCATCCAACTTGTATAGAATCTCCAACAGATAGAAAGGTAGCAAGTCGGGGTCTAAAGTCAGCTGTCACCATGAGTGGGTGAGTGACTAGACAAAACAAAAGTGGTGGACCAAGCCCGTTCTTTTCTTAAAGAATAATGTTTTCTCAAGATGAGCTTTGCAAAAATAAGTATTGTTCCTCAGAAGATACCTCCTGTCAAAGTTCAGCATTTGACCAGTATGACTCTTTAAAACACATAGATCAGTGTTTCTCAAACTGGGGTCACCGCTTGTGTAGGGAAAGCCCCTGGCAGGCCGGGCTGGTTTGTTTACTTGCCCCGTCTGCAGGTCCGGGCGATTGCGGCTCCCACTGGCCGCAGTTCGCTGCTCTGGGACAATGGGAGCTGCTGGAAGTAGCGCAGGCCGAAGGACATACTGGCCGCCACTTCCAGCAGCTCCCATTCGGCTGCAGTGGCGAACCGCGGTCAGTGGGCGCCGCGATCGGCCAGACCTGCGGACGGAGCCGGTAAACAAACTGGCCCGGTCCGCCAGAGGCTTTCCCTACACAAGTTGTGACCCCAGTTTGAGAAACACTGACATAGATGTTCCCTGAGACAAGGTGGGTGAGGTAATATCTGTTATTGGACTAACTTCTGTTGGTGACAGAGACAAGCTTTTGAGCTACCCCAAGCTCTTCCTGAGGAAGCTCGAAAGCTTTTTTCTCTCACCAATAGAAGTTGGTCCAGTAAAAGATATTATCTCACCTACCCTGTCTCTCTGGGACTGACACGGCTACAATAACATTGCATACAATAGATGTTTGCTAACAGTCTCCTTAGTGTTCCGATATCTAAGGGAATACAATCCTAGACCTCTGTTGCATTTAATAGGCAAATACTATATAAGAATCGGCAGTTGCACCAGCAAAGCCGAGATTGGAAAAAATAATGTCTCCCTTATAGATGGACAGAACTTTTTTCATTAAAAAAATGCAAGCAGTTTAATGTAAGTATAGAAAGGTGAAGGGTTTGACATATTTAATGTCCAGAGTAAGATAAAAAATTATGTGGAACTCAGGCTCAATCTCTAACTTCCAACTAAATTGTCATGATCAGATTTTATAAACGTGGCATGTGAAAGGATGCAAGTTCTCCTGTTTGTAAAAACCACAATGAGTACTTGGGTTAGAAAATGAGGTGGAAAATTAATATTGAACATATCATAAAGCCAGGAAAATCCATATAACATTTTATACCAGCAATATTGTTAGTGCTGACTATTTTAACTTTTCCATTGTACATATCTTTCCTCCACATGTTTTCTGTGTGATACAGTTGCACCACAAAGAATTTCTGAAATACCATACCTGTACACCAGTAATGTGGTGTGTGGGGGGAAGGAGGCTGTTGTTAGGAGGCTATTTGTAAATGAGCATGGATTTTTTTTAGAAATAATCTGTTTGTTAAAAAATTTCCAATGAATAGAACAGTTTGTGCAGCAGAAGCAAAAGAAAAGGTTATGCTGGTAGCACACTGCACAAACATATTATCAGCCAATGAGAAAATGAATTATTCAGCTTCTGTTATTTTATAAACCTCAATTATTTACCAAACAGATTAGGGTGGTGACTTGGCAAAAGCTAGTCATACATCAAGCAATTTTATACTCACATACAGCCCTAACTTTTGCACTGATTTTTTAAAATAGTTGTCATCAGCCTTATGGTTTGAGATAATCCATATAGTTCAGGAATAAAATATAGGAAATAATAAAGAACAGTAAGTTTTCTACAGTACAATTGTATGTGGTAGAAGATGTTGCTCTATCAGTGCTGTTTTCTGGAGAGCCAGAGCCAGATGCTGATCTTAGTAATGCTGGTGCAAATCTGGAGTAATTCCATTGAAGTCAGTGGAGATACTTGGATTTACATGATGTAACTGAGATCAGAATCTCTCCTCTTTCTATGCTGGTCTCTTTATGACTATGTCTATTATGTGCTAAATGGACACATCTCTCAAATGCAGCAATAAGGAAGCAACCTCTGTCATATAATGGGAATGGGTGTTGTAGCCCACGAAAGCTTATGCTCTAATAAATTTGTTAGTCTCTA
>NW_020664481.1:11367968-11387320 GCF_002925995.2 Terrapene triunguis
CTCTAATAAATTTGTTAGTCTCTAAGGTGCCACAAGTACTCCTGTTCCTTAGCACAAGGTGAGAGAACTCAGGAGAGACAGTCGGTTTGGATTGGTAGTCAATGCTGTATCCATTTCCAATGCTCCAAAAAGGTTGGAACTTACTTAGCTCATTTCACTACGTGTGGCCAAGCAATTGAGCATGGTACATGCGGGACCTCCCATATCATGATAGGGAATATTAAAATATATAAATACACACACGGAATAAAACAAAGATTGGGCAAAATTCTGACTTGGTGTAAGAGGTATACAACTTCCAGGGGAGATTAAACCTTTTACAGCTGGTCTAAATTTGGTCCAGCAGACTGTGACGATTATTATTATCATGATCATAACTATTAAATCCTATTATTGAACTTCAAGGTGTTCAGTCTGGTAGGACTATATGAGCTAAAGCTGTACTGGACTGAGACTGCAATACCAGGGGAAGCCAGAGCATACACAGTGAATCGCACTGGGAAAATAGGGGCTTATGAATTTATTCAAACATATGTAAATTAGCATTAAAAAGAATGAAGGACTCACAAACCAGCAAAGCAATCTGCCAGCCAAGTGATGGATGCAAACCCAGAGTACTGCCTGGAGCATCTCTCTGCTACCTGCTGCCCCCACCTCTGGCACAAGAGAAAGGAGAAAGCTCTGTATTGAAAGCACCAACCCCCTCCTCTTCCCAAGGTTATATCGTGCCTGGGCAATCATCTGTCAGTCACCTGGGATCCTCCCCTCTCAGACATATGTTTGGACGGGAAGGCATTGGAATGGAACTCAGGAGATCTGAGATCAGTTCTGGACTCTGCACAGACACTCTGTGTGACCATGGGCACATAACTTACATCTCTCTAGGCCTCAGTGCCCCACCTGTAAAATGGAGATGATAATGCATTCTTCCTCCCATCCTTGGAGTCCCTTTTCTGTTAAGATTATTAGCTGTTTATGGCAGAGACTGTTTCCTATTATGTGTTTATACAGCATCCAGGACAACAGGGCTGTGATTTCAGCTGGGGCCTTTAGGTGCAACTGTAGTATAACATTTATTAGAGAGGAGCACCAGATTCCTAGGGCCCCAGTCCTCATTCTGGTTTCCATTGGAATAGCTGATGGCCTCTTCTTTTGGCAGCCAGACCAATGGCTGCTTCACATGTGCTAATCATCCAGCACCAGCAGGCCCAAACTGATCACTGGGAATTTATGGGGAAGCAGCTATGCCACAGTAATGAAGAACAGACTGGAGAATAAGGCTTTCCACATCTATGAAGTAAACAAGAAGGGGCGGGAGGGATGCTGTGAAAAGTGTGTGTGAGAGATTTTTTTTATCTCTAAACAGAACAAAGGGCTAATGAAAGAAGTAGTCAGCAAGTAGGACTGCTACTTCTGTTATTTAAGACATTCCAGCATTTCACATTTTCAAAGATGCACATCTGTGTAATTCAAATATTGTAGGTTAATTGCTTATTGTATTAAATTATTTCTGATGAAAAGAAAAATAAATCCCTCTACATCCCATTAAAAGATGTGGCTTTGTTTTTTATTAAGATGCTAAGCAGAATCTCAGACTGCAACCTTCTCCCATTGAATAGCTGCACTTTCCAGAAGTCAGCTTGGTAATAAGGCCAGGCTGCAAAATTACACCTTGATTGCAGAGAAGCCTTCCTTGATGTATGCATTGCCACTACAAATGAGTAGTTTGTTACTCATTTACACTTGAAATGTCTTTGTCTAAACTAAGTTGAAAAACAAATATCGTTTCTACATTGCCTGCCATGTAAATGCTGCTCAGTAGAGGCCACTATTAGACTGTGCTGATAACTTTAAAAGGAAAAGTAGGTGCAGTATATAAAGAAAATATATGTTGTACTTTTCTCATCTTAACTAGTCAAAGTCTCAAAGAAACAGGCAGCCCCTTTTAATCTGCTCTTGATTTTTAGTCATGCATCAGTGTTTTTATTTTCAGTGTTCTCTGTTTCTTTATATTGACTGGTTAAGTCCTTTAACTGTACAAGAAAATAGTAACTATTGTGGTCATAAAATATCATTGGCAATTCAGATATCTTGGATGCAGAGTGGATAGGATGAATAAAGGCCAGCTGATATAAATCAGTGTAGCTTCACTGACTTCCATAGTGATTTACACCATCTGAGGATCTGGTTTTCTCCTCTCTCCCAAGATATCCATTGATCACTATTGGTAACTGTAGCAACGGGATGGCTTAGATTTTGGTTTTTAAAAAATGTATATAACACTGAATAGAAAGAGAGAGAGAGAGAGTCACATTTAGCCTTGATGCAAATGGATACAATGTGTACTAACTTCATGGAAGTTAGCTTACAACAAGCTAAAATCAGTCCAGAGAGAGGAATGAAACAGACTTGTTTCCCCCCCCCCACTCTTTTGATCTCATTTTTTCCCCCTAAAGGGAATATCTTTTTTTTCTTCACAATTAAAAAAAAATAGGTGAGTGCTGCTCTAATGCCATTAAACCTCTCTCATTTCATACTCCAAGAATGTTGCACATTTCACACTAGTCACGGATAATTCAGGCAGTGATCTTCTTTGTATAAATCCATGACAGGAAAATCAGATGCAATAGAGGTTGAGCAGACTGTTGTTACTGGGGTATGTCATGAAATGATGGAGATGTGTCCAAGTTAGACAGTGAAATCTGTCAGTTTTGCATTTTTTTTCCATTTGAAAAGTGCAGAGAATGTAAACCAGAACGACAAGGATCTGTGCCCACTCTTTGCAGAAATACTGTTGTGTTGAATGGAATTTTCTGGTTAGTATTTGGTACAGTGGTATGGTAGTTATTATTATTTTTTTAATTATTATTATTATTTATAATTTATTTTATTATTTGTATTATGATAAATGTCCCAAAGAAGATTGGGACCTCACTGAGCTAGGTCCAGTGCAAACACATAATAAGAGACAGTCCCTGATCCAAAATGTTTACAATCTAAGTTGAGAAAACAAAGGGTGGTCGAAAGTAAGTATTGTTACCTCATTTTACAAATTGAAATCTTAGGCACAGACAGTTTAACTGACTTGCCTAAAGTCCCTTGGGAAATTAGAGCAGGGAATTGAACCCAGCTCTACTGAGTCCCAGCCCACGGCAGCCTTCTTTTGGTTTTGGGTGATTTGTAGTTCCTCTCTTTCCTTGGTAGCAATTACAAAACAGAAAAGAGCCTTACCTTGAGAAATCTTTGGAAATGGCCTTCCAGCTTTCCTCTTACCTCTGAGGAACAGCATGGGGCACAGAAGAGCTGGGTTGGGATATTCATACCTCTCAATGGCAGTCAAAAGTGCTCTGCTGGTGTGGAGAAAGTGCCATCAAAGCCATTGATACAAAATATCCATGAATCACCTTCTTGTGTGCAGTATCTAGTAACCTTATAATGATTACATTCAAGGGCACCATTCCCAGTTATCACAGTCTTTACAAAAGTAAGGCCAGGCATGTGTCTTTCAAACAAGAGACAAAATGGCTTTAGGAAGGAGTCCTCAAAAGTCAAATATATACAGAGACAACTGAGGATATGTTGTTTTGAGGGAGTTGGGGGATGGGGCACAAGATCGGTGGTTTTTATTCAAAGGTCATCCTCCTTGTTTAACCAGAAATCATACTTTTCCAGGAACAAAGAATTTTGTAAATATTCTTACATTTGTGGCTTACTCTTTCATTTCCTTACTAATATTTCCTGTTTTAATCCTCAACCTTCTCAGTATGCTTTTACACATTACTATCTTTCTTCCTCTGCTGTTCATTCCCTACTCATATCTATCTACCTTCTTTATTCCTGCAATTGCCTTTTCTTCTTTTTGTTTTTTCACTCCACCCTTTCCATCTTGAGTAATGTTTAAAAACCCTCTAAACAGGCAACTGACATTGGAACCTGGCCACTTTACTCCTTTCCAAGCCCTGAACAATTGCTTTGAAACTCAAAGCCTGTCAATATCTGGGAAGGGAAGTCAGCACTTCACAAGGAATTTTTCCACACTGAGGAATAGGGTTGCCAATTGCCACAGAGAAACTGAATTTCCAGTGCCTAAACAAATAAAGGAGGATGGCCTTGGATATTTAACAGACATTGACATTTTTCCTTCCATTTCAGAAGTGATCCCTGCAAATCAGAGTTGATGCATATTGGCAAAGGAATGAGATGGAAACACAATACTGACAGTGCCTGAGTTGTACTCATTCTGTGCATAAATAGGAGAACTGAGTGGTTAATTTTCATCTTCCTGAAAATTCATTTCACTCAGGATTTGCTTAAACATTGTCTAGGTAGACAAGGGAGTGAGGGGATATCTTTTATTGGACCAACTTCTGTTGGTGAGACAGACACAGAACTTTCAAGCCACATAGAGCTCTTCTCTTGAAAGCTTGTCTCTCTCACCAACAGAAGTTGGTCCAATAAAAGATATCCCCTCACCCACCTTGTTTCTCTAATATCCTGGGATTGACATGGCTACAAATACACTGCATACAAATTGTCTGGATAATTGAGTTATCATCCTCAGGTCACTTCACCTCAGAAACTTTATGGTCAGATTTGGCAGAGCTAATCAGGAAAACTTCCTGTCAAAGCCATTGTGTTGCTGGTTCACAGAGTGCTGGACACTGTCCTGGTTACAAAGGAATGAGACTTTATTTTAATCAAATGGTGAACTAAATAAAGCAGAAAACTGTCTATTGGAATATTTTGGAGAAATCGCCACTGCAAGAGGAATTAAAGTTTGGCAGTACATTTGTGGAGACCCAATACAAAGGGAGACACCCGTATTGTAGATACTCCAGAGCAGGTTAGATAAGACATTATGTAAGGGAATCAGGCAGACCCTGTTATTGATGACTAAGAGTCTGATCAGTAATTTGAATGAGCTTTGCTTTTCACTGTAATCAACTAGCAAAACAAGGAGAGAATGAGCCAACGGCAGCCTCTGTAACAAAGAATAATCAGGGAAAGATAAATGAACAACTCTTTCAACATGACAACGTTGGCTGCCTTCTATACGGAATTAAGCATCCTGAGAGAAGACCAATGTTCTTTGCAGCACAAAGTGTGACTGAATGCCTTAAAGGAACGAGAAAGCACTAAATGACCTTTCATCACTTCAGTCACTAGACTAGTTAGGGAAATTTTTAATGAAGGTCATAAGACTGGGAAAATATCATAGGTGACAGTGTAAACAGCACATCTTTGGTTGTTACATGTTCTTTCTGATGAGGGCAGCTTCTTAAGATGTTCTTTGTCACCCGTGGCTGCTTTTTCCTTTCAATGACCAGCTTTACGGTGTACTACAATATAGTAGGATTGGAATAGATCTGAAGATGTCAGATGATCATGAGTGGCTTTTCTTTCATGCTCTCTGTAGCAAATGAGATAATTTTTAAACGTTTCTATCTGTTGTTATTATAATACCACTTGAATTCCTTTAACTCCATTCCAATGGTACAAGAGACGTCACTGGCAGAATTGCTAGCGCAGTGGGTCTCAGAGTTTTGTATTGGTGACCCCTTTCACACAGTAAGTCTCAAAGTGCGATACCCCTTCTAAATTAGAAACACAATTTTTTAATATTCAACACTGTTACAAATGCTGGAGGCAAAGTGGGCTTGGGGGTGGAGGCTGACAGCTCATGACCCCCACATAATAACCTTGTGACCCCCTGAGGGGTCATGACCCCCAATTTGAGCACCCCTGTGTTAGTGCTTACAAAGGTTGCATGTGGCTTTTGGAACTGAGGGGCCATGAAAATAAATAGCAGCTTGGCCTGTACTCTGCCTTTTAAATGTGGTAGCCATGCTGGCTTTTTGTTGCAGGGTAATGTCAGGAACAGTGATCCAATTAGCTCTATAAGACCTTGGAATAGCGTGGTTGTTCTTTTAATGGGCGGGTCTAGCCCTCCCTGTAACTAATCAGCTGCCTCCCAGCGGATGGTGTGAGGCTGGGGGGCAGGTAATAGCTTAAAGATCGCCTGGTCTTCGTAAAAGCCAGGAAGTACTTCAGCTGAGAGGGAGAGCTGCAGGATGTGGGAAGGGAAGGCTCCCACAGGAGACTCTGAGGGAAGGGGAAAGAACTCCGTTTATCTGTGACTATCAGACGGCTGGCCTGCAGGTTGGAAAGCTGTAGGGAGCAGCCTAGGAAGGAGAAGTGAGCAGAGAGGCTCCCCTTGACTCCCAGGCAGATGGCCTGTGCAGTGTAAACCAGGAGGGAGCAGATAAGGTCTTCCGCAGGAGCCTGGGACAGAGTGAAGTGGGGACATAATTGATACTTGTGTTATTAGTTTCATTTTAACAAAAAAGGGACTGAACATCCTGTGTATGGGGAATGTTCTTTGGGGTATGGGCCAGTGAGAGAGGTCACCAGCTTCCATGCATAAATTTTAAAAAAATTAAAAATTGTGGTCAGACTCCTTGCGGGCTCAACGTTAAGCATGCACTTAAATGTTGTGCTGGGCTTGGAGGCCTTTGTGCTAAATTCTGGACCCATCAAGGTCAATGGCAAAAGGGCACAATTGGTCCCTTTGTACTTCTCCCTCACTTTTACTGCAGCCTAGAGAATTGTCCACTACCAGCAAGAACACTAGCAATAGAGGATGAATTGGAGATCTGATTTGCAAAAGCAACAGCATTAGGGATACAGGTGCTCTTCTCATTTAGGATGATGGTCTCAGAGGACCAGATTCACATTTACATTATGTGCCCTTACGCTACTCTGGCCATACCCACCTCAAGACACCCACTGTACCTTAACTTTATCAGGTGCTAAGTTGGTTCTTTCCTAATGACTACAATGAGAACCAGTCTGCAGAGGCATAAACAGTCAACATCTAAAAGACAATTTTCCAAGCAGAATGTGCATCTGATGAGCCATGTGGGAAAGCCACAGAGAAATGGAGTCATGCTTGCATTAAAAAAATAAAGACAGAATTCTTCTCCACCTTGTTTGAATAACGATGAAACATTTGCATCCTGGGTAATTTGGATGTTGGCAAAATAACCTTTTTTTGTCAGTCCTCCAATTTAAAACATTGTCATTAGCTCCGAAAAGAAAAGAAAAGAAAAGAAAAGAAAAGAAAAGAAAAGAGAAAGCAAAATATATTTATTATTTCTTTACAGGTTCAGCAGGGAGCCAGTGATTTGTTTTTCAGACTCATCACATTGTTATGTTACATGATGCAATACCATGAAAGGATAGGTCTTGAAAGATGAAAATGTGTCTCTCTGGGACAATCACTCACAGAAGTGTTCATCTATCAGTTTGCATAGTGTCCTTTCATGCCAAACCACAGAAGCAGAAAGCCCAAAATCTGTGATGCCGGCTCTTACCTTTTATGAATCAAATGTAAACATAAACAGTAGGAGGCCTGGTCCAAAGATGAAATATATAAGCTTTGAGATGGTACCATTAATATTCTGTGTTTCTCAGTGCATTCTGACTAGGTTGTGTTACACCTGGGACTACTGCTTCACAGTGGTTTCTGCAAACCTTTCCTTCAGTTTCTATCTTCTAAAAGTTCATTTCGTCTGCTTCCCTTGCTCTGCAAGATTTGCTATCAGTTGTGATACCAAATGAACCCACATTGAACGCAAAATTCATTCTAAATGGTTGAGTTTCTTCTGGCTCTGCACCGAAAACATTCAAACCCATTCATTTTGCAGGATTTCAGAACCAAAACCATAAATCAGTTGAAGATCGCTGAAAACGGGGCCCGCGTTAGTTCAGGAAGTTACACAAACCTTAGCAAAACTGACAGAGAACCTGATTTACTCTGAGTGAGTAACTGAACCTCAAAACTAGGTGAGATTCAGGCAGTTGCCAAGGTGACTAATGCAGAACGTTTCGCTAGCAGTAAGTGATGCAGGAGGGGCAGACAGAGTTGTGGGAAAGAGATTTTTATTGAACTCGCTGAGAGGGCAGCGTTTGTCCAAACAGCTTTTCTTGAGCTCCACGTATCACTCCAAATGAAGTCCCTCCGGAACTGGTCCTCTTTTTCCAGTCCCACTCATCATACCACAGAGAAGAAGATGGTAAGTAGTGCCTCCACGGATTTTCGGTGGATCTGCACAGCAGCTGGCTAAAAATACCCCGACAACAGCAACAAAAACCAAAAACAACCAACCCCCCCCCCCAAAACAAAACACAACAAAACCACAGCACCAGAAGAAAACATGAACATTTTCATAACATATTTTCCTGTTTTAATTGAAAAAATAAATAAATTTCAAACTGGACATTTTCTGACCAGCTTTAGTGGCACAAACTTCAGAGTGATACAAAAGGCAGGCAACTGAAGAAAAAGGGAATACATGGGACATTGTCTCTGGGAAAACAGTAGGTGCCTGATTCTCACTTACGCTAAGCCCTCTTAACATTGCCAAGGTGGTGCAACGAGGCCTTAGTGTGAATTAGAATCAAGCCCCCAAAGTGTATCTGGTTTATCTGCTCATATTCACCAGCCTTCATGGTGTGGTTCTGGATTTCAGTGTGAACTCTCCAAACAGCTCTAAGTATGATACCTTGCTGAATAGCTGTAGAGCTCTTCTTCTATTAAGCCATTGTCCACACTACAACTTTAAACTAGGGATTTTATTGCTGTTGTTGTTGTTATTATTTATTATTTTATTACAGTATCACTTAGGAAACCCAGTCCTGGACCAGCACCCCATTGTGCTAGGCACTGTCCAAACCAGAACAAAAAGACAGTCCCTGCCAGGGCCGGCTCTAGGCACCAGCAAAACAAGCTGGTGCTTGGGGCGGCACATTTTTAGGGGCAGCATGTCCGGCACCAGAATGCCGCCCCTAAAAATGTGCCCCGGCCGCCCTAGCTCACCTCCGCTGCTGCTGCTGCTCGCGCGCCATGGCGCGCAAAACAGCTGATTCGCGTGCCGCTGCTCGCCCTCCCTCCCGGGCTCTCAAACCTGGGAGGGAGGGGGAGATCCCGAGTGGCCACGGCGTGCAAAACAGCTGATTCGCGAGCCGCTGCTCACCCTCCCTCCCAGGTTTGAGAGCCTGGGAGGGAGGGGGAGCCTCCGAGTGGCCGCGGCGCGTGCGCCGCTTCTCCCCCTCCCTCCTAGGCTTGAAAGCCTGGGGGGAGGAGGCAGGGCTGGGGATTTGGGGAAGAGGCGGAGCTGAGGCAGGGCCGGGGGGGGGGCAAGAAAAAAAGGGGGGGGGAGGGGGACGGCCAAAATTGTTTCTGCTTGGGGCGGCAAAAATCCTACAGCCGGCCCTGGTCCCTGCTCTAAAGAGCTTACATTGATTATAGGCACAGTCAGCAGTATTGGTTACAAGTGCCAGTATGTGATGGGAGGGTACAGGTGCTCTGATACCATTGTAAGAAACAAAATAGGATACAAATCCTACTGAAAGCTCACCATGCCAGTAAGTGGTCACAAACTCAATTCAAAGCTGTAGTGTGGACAGGACTTGCCTGCAAGTTTTTCAAGTAGTAACAGGCATGCCTATAATACTGTATTGCCATCACTAGTGTGGTTTTATTGCAAATCTTGTGATAATTGGTGCTTTTCATAAAGCCTCAGCTCCTGGAGTCATGTTAATATGTGAGAATATCAGTTTTTTGGGGGAGGGTTTTTTTTTAAGTGGGTTTCTGGCCCTCATGGTTGTTGAGAAAAGCTTAAACACATTACCTGAGTGTCCCCCTAAACTTCCGAAAGGGTAACCTCCACGACCCAAAATCAAAAACCAAACCCAGAAGACATATAAAAGCAAATGCTTTATTTTTAGCCTAAAAATCACAAGATTTTTAAAAATTTCATTATTTGGGGGGACCTGACATTTTTTAATGCTTGGGCTTTACAACACCGATGATATTTGTTGGGTAAAAAAGTCTAATAAAGTGAGTCTTGTTTTCTGCATGTACCAATGGCACCAGTGACTCAAATGCCTGGGAAACAGTCATGTAAAGTGTAATCACACCGTGTAGGGTGTGGCTTATTCAAGTTGCTCAGTCACTTCAGCTGAGACTGTTTACCAACAGGACATAGTTTTTGGCCTTCACCGCGCCTGCCAAACAAAGCTGACGTGCTCAAGAGGTGCCTGAGAGCATGAGCCAGGATGTGTTTGGTGATTCAAATCTCAACGTGTGTGGAAATTCAAGGAGATGTAAGGAAATGGGTCAATGTCGATAAATGAAAACCAGCAGGGAACTGCAGGAAATCATTGAAACAGCAAGTACCTGTTACTTTGTAAATATTCTGCATTAGCACATTTGACAGGTATGAGTCGATGTGGCTCTCCTGATTTTTTTCTTCTTCCTGGACATTTCCTGAATATCTGATGCATATACTCCAAAGGCATTTAGCTCTGTCACATATCTGGGCTGTGTAATATGCAACTCCATGTGGCCATGCCACATATATTTTTCAAAGGGAGGAAAACTTTTACACAGAATCGTGACTCAGAAGTTCTGAGTCAGCGGTGTGACTAGCATGCACAGGCGTTACATGTTTTCTAACGTCTCCTTCGGTAGTTATCTGTGAGCATCTGCAAAAAAGTCGTTCATTGGTAACTTTCTTCATCTCAGCTGGATACACTCTGTTATTCAAGCACAATACACGTGAAAGTGGGGAAGACATTGATGAAAGATTTGAAGACAATCTCACCATCAGAGTATGAAGTTCCCCAGAAGACTTGCAAAGGGCTTTAAACAAAGAAAGCTGGCCTTGAGCAGAGGGCCCGCACAAATCCACCAGTTATCAAACGAGGGAGTGATTGAGACAGAAGGGGTGCATGGGCCTTTTGCCAGCGCTGTGCACAGGGATTGAATTTCACCCAATATATGTATGTAACGTGCCAAGGAATATCAACAGCTATCATTGTTGTGTCAGGATCAACCAAAGGTCACTCCATCTTGAAAGATGGGGATCTGGACTACAGCGACAGATCAGGGAAAATAGACTGCAGGCTCTGGATACTGTGTTCTATGTTGTTTCAATAAAAATATATAATTGTTCATACAAGCTCCCTGTGCCTTACTGACAAGAACAGCATGTATCCTATTTTCCTGTTCAGATCTCGCTGAAAGCCAGTGCCACCTGGCATAGATTCCATCCTGAAATTCTGAGGTTCCACCATTTAACTCTCACATGCCTTGGACTTACTGCATCTTAAGTTTTTTTCTTCTTTTTAATTATCTCAGTGCAAGCTGATTCCTTAAAACTTTCCTCGTCCGCATCCTACAGGCACCGGTTTCAGGGGAGTGCTGGACATACACTGAATAGTACAGCAGATAGCGACGTTCTCAGAGAGAGAAACTGCATTCCAAGTATGATTAGTCTGAGGTAGGAGCTTGGCGTGGGTGGGTAGGGTGTAGAAAATGACTTCCCATTCCAATGCCCCATCCCTTGTGCCCTACCACAGAGGCCAGCAATAGACACTATCCTTGTGCAAGGACCTAGCAAACGTAGTATGGACAGATGAGGTTGGTGCAATGGCCATGTCCACCAATTTCTGGTCTGGCAAGCAGAGCTGGACTGCTCACCCTTTCAGAGGATCATAGAATCAGAACTGGAAGGATGTAGCAGAGGTCACTCTGACTTGTGCTTCCTGGAAGTCTTGGAACCAATGTACCCAAGTCAGGATCAATGCCTCTGCGCTGATTTTGAGGCAGCATGCTTCTGCAGCCCTCTGACTAGAAGCTTGTTGCTTCACAGCCACAATCTAGCTGTAGCCAGAGAGGTGGATCCTAACTTTTGTCATTGAGGTCTTCAGAAACAGGGATTGGAATGGAAGCATATTTTTGTGACTGCGGAGTCGGCTCTGTGACTCCGTGAGGCGGAATGGGTGTCGTTCTGAAAGGGATCTCTGTTAACTTTGCATTACAGACCTGGCTTCACACAGTGGTATTGAAGCAGCAGCTGGAAGCAGGAGGAAAACCCATCATGTATTCTCTTTCTAGGGTGCTGTTTTGTCTTTTGGGCTTGTTAAGATATTTTCCAACAAGCCCTTTCATAATATGTCTGGTTCCTCAGCCCAGGGGCCATGGTAGCCCTCAAGGGCAGTTGTCCCATTGAAATAAACTGATAGCATCCTGATAACAAATATGCCTTTTTATATCTCCTCTGAAGTCCTGGCAAATAAACTGGCATTTGCGGTGATATCTGATCCAACATAACAGTTAAACCCCAAATGAACTGTCTACCGAACTAGCCTGTTTGGCAACTGTGCTGCAGCTATTTATGTAAACAACCATCAGGATGTTCTCTAAGCAATTTAAACAAGGAGAAGGAAGGGTCTTAAATGCCTTCAGCCATAGCCCAAATAAGGGTTGTAACAGAACTGGAGCAAAATGTGAAGACTAAATTAAAGAAGGAAAAGGTCCATAGACAAATAGCAAGAACCCTCTGGCTATCTGGGGAAGAAAGACACATGTGTGCAACACAACATGCATATGCACAAAAAGAAAACTTGCTGTTCCTATCAAGCCAATATTGCCGACTGTATGTTCAAATCATTATTAGGAATCTTTTAGTAATCTAATTGAAATGCCAATTGCATATTTGAATCCAACAGACGGCATATGTTAATATGTTTTAATATGTTATTAAAACACTTACCCCCAAACTACTATATTAATGTCTCACTGGGAAAAACAAAAGTACATTTCTCACACTTAAAAAAACCCAAATAAAAACAAAACAAAAAACCCGCTAAAACATAAGCTAACAAGAATCTAAGTTAAACCTATTCAAATGCCGTCTCCAATGACCTTTACACCTAGGTCTTAATATCAGTTTTACAGAAGGGTAAATAAATAATTTAAATGACGTCACCCATGTAGCATGGCAAGTCAGTGGTAGAAATGGTACTTGATTTGATCCTCTGCTTTACCTAGTTGACCATCTTCTTTAGATGAGCAAGTGACAAGCAGGAAGTTACTTTAACCATTAGTGAATTCTGGGAAATTAAAATGTCAGGTTCTCCTCTTCAAATTGGAAGTTCGTGGAACTGACTCTCTTTTACACCTTTATATATATGCACATTCACAATCCCCCCCTACCATCACTAAATGCTGTAATCGTCCATCTCCAGTGGGTTAAATTCTCTCATCCAGTGCACACACAGTTGGTCAAGTGTCCTTGCTGAAGTTAATGGGAGCCAGATGCACAGGTCTGAGGACTGAATTTAGTCTATGGACAGAAAAGTTCAGAATGGTTAAGCGGATCAATCCTGCCTAGAAATAAGTGTCAAAAACTTTCAACAATGTCCTGATAAAAATTTGCTTTCATGGTTGCCCAAAGTCTTTAAGGTCCTCATCCAATGTCCATTAAACGAAAGATTCCCATTAACTTTAGCAGCACTGGATAATGCCCAAATTGATTTCCTGGCCTACATATGTTTTCTAACCACTTTTTCCTCTTCAGCTGCATTCAGATAGCCAAGAGATTCTTTTTAACAGCAGCCGGTTGCTTCACTTCAGTTCTCCTTCTTAAAGCCATTTTCCGTCATTTACAACATTTTTAAAGGGATATCAAAGGGCACTTCAGACAACCAACTGTGCAAAATATTCTTGCTACCTATGCAATAATGTTTGGAGTGGTAAAAATTCAAACATTTCCCCTGTCTTTCCCCAATACATCCTATATTTATGTTGGATGTGTGAGGCTCAGGTCTATTGGCTCAATGTCTAATGCATTTTGTATATACGGCATTATGGAAGCCTACAAAGTAGTTATCTATCTGTGCAATAGCTTGCCATTTCTTTTAGATACCTGGTCATGAGTCTGAAGCATGTTGTGAATGGAAGGGAAATGGATGGAATAGAGGAATTTTAATGGTGGCAAATGAATCGCACTGAAAGTTCGAGCTTGTCAGTGCAGAAACACATTGGACCAGATTGTGATAACCTTACTCACAACGAGAAGCGCTTTGCACCACAAGTAGTCCTGCTGATGGTAATGAGACTACTGGAGTAGTAAAGTTCTACTCAATGTGAGAAAGGTATCCCAATGTGTGCCTTAAGGAGCAGTTAGCCATTTGTCTACAGAATGGTTTGCTCGCAGATGAAAATGACTTACTAAGTGGATTAGTCTTTGGGGCAGGGGGTCATGTGGAATATGCTGATCTTAGCTGCCTTTTTTAGGCATGTCGCCCGGTCATGTCACTTAAACCACCTTCTCTGGAGTGTTAATCTCATGCAGAAAGAACCCCAAAGGAACCCTCTGACATGAGCCTTTTAAAGCCTGTTAACATTTCCAGCAAAACCATCTGCGAGGGCCCCCACTTGGAGTTCGCTGTTTGAACGGCTTTTTAAATATCTCATGGCTTCAGCTGCTTTCTGACCTCCACAGTTTGTTTTGTACAGGAAGTTTGGAAGGAACGAAGATGTGACGTACTGCCTGTCTGTCAGACCTGCAATGTTGTGATCTCCTTTGAAGCAGCAGGATTACAAAGTGCTTTGATGCAATGGTAGATCAGTGATGAATACAGATTGGGTAGTGGCAATATGGTTTAGTTTATTTGCTGTTGAAACATCTTTTTTCTTAGCAGGCCTTTCCTCTTTGAAACAAGAGAAATAGATACCTTTTCACTAATAATACGCTGGCCTGCCCTGAATAACAACGAGATGTGAATTAGATGGTCCTGGAATATACTTACCTCTTGCAATACTAATGTGATTGGAGTGCATTCCTTGTGGTTGGTCACTGACATTTGGAATAAAGCAGATGTAGGGATTCATAACATGACTCCTATGTCATGCAATTTGGTGCAGCCCCTCCCCGTATGTACACATTGGAACACTAACACCTGCATGCATGTGAGATAGATTCAAACAACTACACACACGGGAAAGGAGATTGTTCACACACAAATTCCATTTGAACCAATGTGTAGAAATTCTGTCAGCTCTCTGTGCACGTGTTAGAATATTTCAGCTGTGTGGGATGCTGCTAGTGCCTCACAAGTGTGTGCACAGAACTGGAAACTAGCTTTAAACTCCCCTCCATCTGTTGCTCTCATATTGTTGTTGTTTATTATTAATGATATTACAATAGTGCCTAGAAGTCTCGGATCAGGGCCTGATTGTGCTAAGTACCACACACACATAGCCACCACTCTCCTAGGGAGCTTACACTATAAAGGTACAAATATGATGGGGTTTACAGACCCAACACAGAGATTAACAGAATGACACCGGAGCAGTACAGGCCAAGAGGGCCCCACCCCTCAGCGGAGCGTGCTCCAGATGGACAATCTGCTCAAACAGGGACTCTGACAGTCAAGCTGGAGGAGAGAGTGAAGGTGAGGCTGTCCAAAGGGAGGATGCCAGTTTATAGCTTGTGGGGACAGAGTGATTGATCCACAGGACTGTGGGAAAGATCCTAACTCAGAGTAGGGGCCTGGCCTGCTTCCCTCCTCCGCTGCCTGCTGAGGGAGAATAACAGAACACTGGGGAGAGAACTGGGGAACACTTATTTGACCAACTGAGCTGCTGAGATGGGCTGGGAACTCCCCACTGGGTGGATGGGGGCTGTGACCACACCCCAAACTGAAGAGAGAGCAGGGAGGTAGGAAGCAACCCAGAGGAGACTTGTCAGATGCACCAGGAAGAGGCAACTGAGACACTCCTTGCCTCTCCTCCTTGGGCCCAGGTCCCCTTACTTTTTCCACTGCTGCCGCCATGCTGGGAGAACAGTGGCACACTGGGGAATGACACACTGCAGCTTGGTCACTAGGCCCGCTGACTGTCAGGCTAGCCCACCCCAGTACTTTAGGGGTGAAAGTACTCTAGAGCCACGGCTTGCCCACTAGGCCTGCTGGTCTCTGAGTGACATCTGCTACAACAAGACAGACAAAGGATGGTAGAAAGTGAAACTGGTATCCTCATTTTACAGCTGGGATCAGCGGCAGAGCGAGATTAAGTTATTTGTCCACGGTCATGTAGGATGGTCTGTGTCAGAGTCAGGAATTGAGCCCAGATCTCCTGAGTCCTACTTTTGTGCCTTAAACACAAGACCATCTTTCCTCTCTTCTGCACGGAGTGCTATATTGTGGTGATGAAGGATGGCTAGTTTCCCCTGTAAAACTTGTCCATTTCTGATTTGCTGTGGTGAACTTTTATGGCCATTTATGAGGTGCTTTCAGATGCTTGAGAACTATATTCTTGATGTTTATGGGAAGGAGAGTTTCCCAAATGTTTGGGCTAATTCAGAGCAAATGCCATGAAAGGCTCAAGGATCCTTCAGGAAAATGTGTTACCATATATACATGTAAATTAACTTGCAGTTATTATTACTACTAGCATAATATTTATACTGTATTGTATTTATTAAAGCTTTTGTAAGCTTTAGGTTTAGCTCATCAAGTCCAGGCCATAGAAACGTTTTTCAAAATTCTTGTACAGTCACAATATATTGGTGTTTAAAGCTACAAGTAGTAACATGGCATGTTGCATTGAAACTTTTACCATATTGAACTATATATATATATTCAGAAGTTATGGTAGGCATCACCAGCAGGTGCTTATTTAGACATAGTCTGCTAAACTCTTTGTCTCGGCCTGTGAGCAAGTTTTGACTTTTGGGAAGAGATGCTAGCTGTGTTGTTAGCTTTGCATTATGCAAGGTTTTGGTGTAGAGGCAGCTTGGTGGGAGAGGGACTTGTGTGAGCAACAGGGAAGGTTGCTCTGTGCCTTGGGTCAGATTGGAGTTATTTCTGGAGATAGAGTTGCTCTCCGGGAACCAGGCACTAGTATAGGGCTGAGATTCCTGGGAGAAGGGATTGCTCTGTATAATGTTTGACCATCTTATTGAAGGACTGGTGTTTAGGGTTGCCAACTTTCTAATCGCACAAAACCGAACACCCTTAGCCCGCCCCCTGCCATGCCCCTTTCCCAAGTTCTTGCCCCTGCCCCTCTCCTCTGAGGCCCCACACCCTGCTCACTCCATCCCCCCTCCCTCCATCGCTCGCTCTCCCCCACCCTCAGTCACTTTCACCAGGCTGGGACAGAGGGTTGGGGTGCGGGAGGGAGTGAGGGTTCCGGCTGGGGGTGCGGGCTCTGGAGTGGGGACGGGAATGAGGGGTTTGGGGTGCAGGAGGGGCTTCGGGCTGGGGCTTTGGGGTTCAGAGTGTGGGAGGGGGCTCAGGGCTGGGGCAGGATGTTGGGGTGTGGGAGGGGGTGAGGGCTCTGGCTGGGGGTGTGTGTTCTGGGGTGGGGCTGGGGATGAGGGATTTGGGGTGCAGGAGGGGGCTCTGGGCTGGAGCAGAGGGTTGAGGTGTCACAGGGGGTGCGGGTGTGGGCTCCGGGAGGGAGTTTGGGTGCGGGGGGGTTTCCAACCTGGGGCAGGGGGTTGAGGTGTGGGAGGGCTTTGGGGTGCTGGCTCCAGCTGGGCAGCACTTACCTCAGGAGGCTCCCGGAAGTAGCCACAATGTCTGGCTCCTAGGCGGAGGAGTCAGGGGGCTCTGCGAACTGCCTGAGCCTTTAGACACCACCCCCGCAGCTCCCATTGGCTGCAGTTCCTGCTGCACCGCCGACCGGACTTTTAGTGGCCCGGTCAGACCGGAGCCATCAGGGTCCATTTTCAATCGGGAATTCCGGTCCAAAACCAGATGCCTGGCAACCCTACTGGTGTCTATGTGTAAATAAAGCAAGTTACACTTATAGGATACTCCTACTGCATGTCACTGATTTCTCCTCCATTGTGTAGCTGACTTGAAAGGTCCTGGACATCTGCTACCACTACCCAAAAACGCAGCAGTGGTCAGAATGGGACATTAGGGATAGAAGAAGGGGCAAAACCATATAGGTCAGATCCTCAGCTGGTGCAAGTTGGCATTTACACCAGTTTACACCAGCTGAGGGCCTGGCCCCCTATTTTAATATTACTCTCTATCTAGCTAATAGAGAGACAAGGTGAGTGAGGTAATATCTTTTATTCAACCATGTTCTGTTGGTTTACCTTGTTGTGACATTGGATAGGTCATTAACATACTGCAACTGCTTGAGGAAGACGGCAGCCAAAGTGAGTACTCGGAAAACCTGCTCAGAAAATTGGCTAGTTCAACCTGGGGTGTGAGTGCCCGGACGCTTCGAACATCCCCTCTGCTATTCAACAGCAGAGTCTGGTGTTTCTCATCTCACACGAGGCTGGTCGATGTAGAGTTTAACAAAGCTATGCGTATTGTTACCGGGACTTTACGTGCAAATCTGTTGCCATGGCTACTGATACTTAGTGACATAGCACCGCCCCACATTCGCTGTGAGACCTCTGTCATGCTGTTGGCCAAGATCCTTGAGAATAGTGACCTGCCTTTGTATACAGACCTCTTCAACCACTCACCCACTCGCCTGTCTTCTAGATGCCCTTTATGGTCATTTACAGTGGTGGATTAGCCACTGGGTTAACGGGGCCCATGTCTAGGGGCCCCGGCCAATTGGGGGCCCCCAGAAAAATGGGCACCCTGGTTCCTCGACCTGCTCTGCCTGTCTGGCACCCCCCTGCACCCCAACCCCGCTCCCTGGCAGGAACATGAACAGGTGTAATGGGACGAGCTCCCGCACCCGACCCAGCTCCCCGTCATCAGTGTCAGGGTGGCGGGGTGAGGCAAACCCCTGTGCCCTGACCCCATTTCCCCAGCAGGAGCACCAGGGGTGGGGACTGCAAGTGGAAGGGTTAGGGAGGGGTCCCCACTTGTTCTGGCCTAGGGCCCCACAAACCCCTAATCCACCTCTGGTCATTTCACAATGAGTGGTCAGTGATGACAGTTGTGAATCACTCTCTCATCAGAGACCCAACCATCAGTCCACCAGGTTTTGATCTGCCAAGACACCTGTGGTCATCCTGAACCGGTTTCAAATAGGACAGGGCAACTGTGTGGCCAATCTCTTTCAATGCAGCTGTGGTCAACTTCAGACTATGTTAGATATCCTTGACAAGTGCCCATTGACTTATTTTGATGGCAGGCTACTGGCTCTCCACCTGACTGATGACAGTGCCATCAAATGGCTGGGCACATTGTGCATATGTTGATATACGTTGGTGGAAGAGACAAGCTTTTGAGCTTTTAGAACAGCTCTGTGAAGCTCAAAAGCTTGTCTCTTCCACCAACAGAAATTGGTCCAATAAAACAGTGCTTCTCAAAGTCGGGCCGCTGCTTGTTCAGGGAAAGCCCCTGGCAGTCCGGGCCAGTTTGTTTACCTGCTGCTTCCGCAGGTTCGGCCGATCGCGGCTCCCACTGGCCGTGGTTCGCTGCTCCAGGCCAACGGGGGCTGCGGGAAGGGCGGCCAGCACATCCCTCAGCCCGCGCCACTTCCCGCAGCCCCCATTGGCCTGGAGCGGCGAACCGTG
>NW_020664481.1:11387720-11471603 GCF_002925995.2 Terrapene triunguis
CTGAGGATCTGACCCAGTAGTGTGAGTTCTCAAAAGCACGGAATATCATATATCATTGCATCTAAGCCTTGGGGAGTGAATTTCCAAAGGTGGAGGCTCCAGTCTATGTACTCAGGAATGCACGTACAATTATGGTATTTGGAAATGGGAGCATTTGCTTAACAGTTTGAAAGTGGAAATATATTTGAATGAAATTGGTTCCATTTTCTTCTAAAGATGGTGCTATTTTCTTAAATTTTGAAATTTCAGATATCTTTGGGAGAAAATGAATTTGTATAAAATGCATAGAGTGTTGCAGGAACCATTCAACAGCATACACAGCATCTTAGCCTGGGAAGAGGAAAAATAAGAAACAGTGAGACACAATTAGCTTCCTGAGGCTGCTGTGTACTTGTTCTCAGTTCTGGTTCATTCAATCATTCTTTTTTCCATTACACTTTGGCATCAATGCAGGTAAGTTACCAGAGCCATCTTAATTGTGCATCTGCCAATCCCAGAGCAAAGCAAACACCAGGGTCCCCTAGGTATGCCGCTTCTACATGGAAGAAATAATTGAGACACCATATACTGAGGACTTCAAAAACCATACGTCCACGTTTTGCTCCCAAGCTATAACATGTGACTGCAAGACTTAGGCAAAGGTCTATCTTGTAATCCATTCTGAAAGTTGCTTCTTGTTACCATTTTTTCTTTTCCTGTTGACAGCTCTGTTATTCGGTATGTTCTCATTAGAAAAATCAAATCAACAGCTATTTCTTACAACATAATGGAAAGTGAACAATCCAGTTTGTTTCATGAGATTCTGACTACTCATACCTGCTCTAGGCTGGCATAAAGTTTTACATTAAGATGCTCCTTAGAGTAACCATTCTGTTGATCCGTTTATGCCTGTGTTGGGGTGTTTACCACATACCAGCCTGGATAGGGTTAGTGTGGCTTAGAAAATGTTATGTAATCTAATAGGCCACACCTGAAGAAGAGTTAGGCTTGAGAGGCAAGCATGACTGAGGATGAAGCCCAGCTGGGTAGCAGCAGGCGGGGCTGGTCTAAGGCCAGGAAATGAGGCCAGAAGGGGTTGCAGTGTGGATGCCTGCAGTCACTCACTGGGATTAGAGAAGGAAAAAAGAGGAAACTCAGGCAGGAAGGGAGTAGAAGTCCTGGGTTCCTGGCCCTGAAGGAAGGGTTTACCCCCAGGGGCAGACGGGGGTGGAGAAAGAAACCTGATAGAATAGGAAGCAGCCCAGGGAAATGGCAGCAGGGTTTTGGGATACAGCAGACTTGGGCTGCTGAAAGTAGGGTCCCTGGGCTGGAAGCTGGAATATTGGACAGGCCCAGATTCCCCTACCTACGCACTGGGGACGCGGCATAGCCGTGAGTTGGAGGAGTGCCGGGAACAATACCCGTCAGCCAGTCCAGTGAGACTTTGAGTACCCTGGAAGGGGAAACCACATAGTGACCTGGCCAATGGGCTGAATTGCAAAGAGGGAGAACTGCAACTCCTGACATGTGGGAAGAGCCACAGTGTGAACGAGAGACAGAAGGGGGCATCAGACCGAGCAAAGCGAGGCCCCAGACGCAGCCCCGAGGAGGCACCTGAACGGTGAGCAAACCCCATGACGATGCCACCCATGCCACATTCTGTCTTGGATATGTACTGGAACTTATTTTCTCCTTGAGCATTATTCATATTGAGGGCAGTTATGATGCAGGGCAAAACTGAAAGCCAATGAAAGTGTTTGTAGGATTTAAAGTTTGGTGTTTTCTTAAAAAAAAAAAAAAAAAAAACCCACAGCAACAGCCTAGATCGTATTTTCTGTCACTTTTCAAGAGCCCCATTGCTGGTGTGTGATGTGAACTGGTCTCGCTGCTGCTCATTCAAGCTCAGGCTGGATCAGAAATTTGTGAAGCTAAATTTCTAGCCTGGGTATGAAATGTCAGCAGGACTGCAACAATGTTTGGAGGAGTCACCCTGCTCTGAAATGACAGTGGGAGGGCAGCTGAAAGGAAACCACATTTCTCCTCATTCCAAACAAATGAGGTGGTGTGTGTGTGTGGTTTTTTTTTTTTTTTTTTTAAACGAAATGCATGTCACAGCTTGGCAAACGCTGACTATGTCCCTGTGTGGAGACAGTCACAGCTGGAAGCTGGCTGCCACCGTCAGAGGATGTGACCAAAACAATACGCTTTTCTCTTTTATTATTTTTTCCCCTCTCAGAACAACTCCTAGATGTTCTGTGTAGTGTCAGGCGGAGGGAAGGGAGGCAGATGGTCTGACAATGGGAAAACTGTCTATTTTAGCACTAATTAAAATGGGACTCGAGATCCACGTACTCCAGTGAAACAATAAACTGGAAATGCCTGGACCAAAGCAGGTCAACTGGTGACCTTTTGAGCATTACAAATCTACACAATAATGGCTTTGCTTTCTCATTTAAATATACATCTATAGCCCCTCCGTGCTCCCCATTCAGGTCAAATCAATGATGGTTCTGGGTGGAAAAAACATTTTAAATAACACTCATATTCAGAATAAAATATCTTTCTGATAATTTTATTGCAGGATACAAAACATTAGTAGTCCAAAAGGAAGAGCAGATTTATCGTGTTGCTACATCTTTCCCGTAATATCCTGCTTGTACACGTCCCATCATTAGACAGTGGTTGAGATCCTGGGTTACATAAGCTTGAAGGAGTTACTGGCTTTGTGCACTCTTATATGGAGATATACCTATCTCATAGAACTGGAAGGGACCACTGTTGCATGTGGGCTCTTTCTGTTCTGTTGGAGGACAATCCCATGGATCTGTGACTACACAGATCCACCTGCTTGGGGGGCATAACAGCCACGGGCCTCATGCAACTCTGAAGATGCCATAGTGGCTAGGAAAGAAAGAATCCATTTCTCCTGATCCCTGGGGATCTTCTCTGAGCGAGGTCTGACATGCGGCCCTTAGACATAGGTGCCTGTTTTATTGTGAGGGAGGGAATTTTGACTGAGAAGACGATAGGCTTCTCTTTTACTCTTGTTAGAAAGAACTTGAGCTTCTAGACGTGAGCATAAGCAGGCTTAGTTTAAAGTGTCTCATTTGAAGGACACCGCTTCTTGCTTGAAGCATGTTTGTTAACAGAGGCGTAGCGCGCACCCTCCATACCCTCCGACTGGAGGGGGCCCCGCAAGGAAGGGGGCCCCTAAAAGTGGCAAAATAAATACCGCATTCCAGTTTCTGCATTGTAAGGGGCCCAGCCCGGACATATGTTCGGAGGGGGCCACGTTCTTTGTTGCTACGGCCCTGTTTGTTAAAGTCGATCTCCCCAGAAGCAAAGAGTTGTGACTCTTGGTGTAGACAGGAGAGGCTATGTGAGAGGGAGAGAAGACAATTGAAACAGGCTGATGCCCACAGGCTGCCCTCTCTGGTGAAAAGGAGAGGAGTGTTTCTCTGCATCTTCAGAAATGGAAACACAAGTATTGACTGAAGCCCTGGGCACTGTAAATGACTTCAATTAGTTAGAAGCCAGCGAGTGTGAATGTGCCACAGTTTGGTTCTAAGAAGTGAAAAAGTTCAGAGAGTAGGTTAGAAATGAGGCACAAGCAATCGTCATGTGATCTATTCCCAATATATCCTAAAGGGTGGCAGCAGCCGTTAATGTATTACATTGACAACATATCTTCTGCACACAGGAGATGGGCTTTCGTGGAAAATAGAATGCTTTCCCAGTAGCATTTTAAAAGAAAGAAAGAAATCAGTATTTAAAAAAATGGTTTTCTAATCCACCCCTACTTCTAAAAATATTGTTATTTTAACACTCCTCTCTGCAGTGGAAGGAGAGGGTAAATTTATATTCCTTCCATCTAAATCCATTACAATTTTCTGTGATGACCTGTCTGTTTCTTCCTGTGGCTTAGGGCTTCCCTCTGTACTTTCATTGTCAGTGCTGTCCAACTCTTTCTCTTGGTATCTATTCATGAATAATTTTTAATGCTTCTCTATGGTATTCATCACCTTAGTATCTGAGCACCTCTTTAACATTTATCAAATTGACCTTCACATCCCCTCTGTGGGAATAATTATAAAAGTAATAGCAGGAAAGTATTATTCCCATTTTACAGATGGGGAACTGAGGCACAGAATGATTAAGGGCCAGATCCACAAAGGGACATAGGTGCCTAAAGCCCAGGTTTTGGGAGTACTGCAATCCACAAAACCCCTGCTCATCTGCTTCCTAACCCTGTAGGTGCCTAAAATCACTAATGCCCAGATTTTTAAAGGTATTTAGGTGTTGCTATGCGCAGCTCTTCTGTATCAACTCAGCTCCCAGCACTAGTTTGTTGTATGCTAATACCCCAAAGCCATGTTACTAACTCAAAATGACTTTTCAAGGAAGGAAAAGAATGAGTGAAAGCAAGGAAGGAAGTTGGGACCCAATCCAACTCCCATTGAAGTCTACAGTTTTTTCCATTGATTTCACAGGGAGTTGTATCAAATGCTTAATGAAAAGCACGTCAGGAAACCCCCAAGCCTCCTTTTGTATTATGCATCTGTACTGAGCCTACTGAATTTATTAAGAGAGAGAGTCTAGCACACCGCATGTGGAAAATAGAGGGGGTGAAGATTGTGTGGTGGAAAAAACCCAACATGTCAATGTATAACTGGAAAAGTCTCTTAATATGAAACATTTTACAGATACCAAAAACATTAAAGAAAACCCCACAGACCTCTCTCACATTTACAGTCACTGACTTCATCACTTCACAACATTACTTTTCAATCAACAAACATAAAAGGAAAGCAGATTTATGGCTGTTTATTAGCCAGTGCCATTATTGTATTTATTGTAGTGTGAAAAAGGAAATGGGGGAAAAGCACTATAAATCTCAACAGCTGTAACCAGATATATTTATTTACTTTCTGAGATCTTTGCACACCGGTAGTTTAGCAGACATCTGCTGGTTACAGTATATTTTGAGCACTTCAGTAGACTGCTATAGAGGGACTGATGTTAACCTACTTTGTGGTGGTTTCTGTAATGGGGACTATAGGAAGAAGCCAGCAAAATGTGTTCTTCCCATGGAGTGCAACGGACAACAGCACCCTGCCGCCAATCAGGGTTTCAACGGAAAACCTCATCCAATACCAATGGGGAGACAAAGGGCTGGATTTTATTTAAAAAAGCATTGGTCTCCCTTCCCCCCGCGAAGAAAGGAAGTTCCTTAATGTTGAGCAGGACCAAAATCCATCTAGGTCTTGTCTATGGTCCTGGAGCTGTAACATTCCAGCGTCAAGGCAGGGTGAATTCTATTAAATATTGAGCTCCACCTTCCTGCAGGTCAGGCACAAGGATTGTACATTTGCCCATCTATAAAATACACTTCTGTCCCTACTGTATTAAACCTTCCATTGTAAAGACCCCATGAAGTGTTGATATTGGGAAAGATGCAGAAGACCTTCTGCTCAGGCCAAATACCCATTGGTTTCTGTGTGAGTGCAGACAGAGCAAAATTTGATTAAGGATGTTGGTATCTGATCCTTTTTATTTTGGGGTTATTTCTTAGTTGCTAGGTGCCGATAATGTGCTTGGCACTGTACCATTTATAGAGGAAGAGACCTTTGCGGCCTCCTGAGCCTCCCTGGCTAGGTTAGCTGAACCATCTGAAACTTCCTTCTGGCAGAAGAAATGGTTGCTTAGAAATATCCCTGTAGTCAAGCTGACACTGATTTAAAGTCAGATTTCCTGGGGTGGATAATTAATGGAGGGTAGTAACATGGCCTACCGAAAATATAGTATTGGAACTGATTCAGAATATTAGGAAACTAAACTCAACCAAAATCAAAACTTAGACAAAGGTTTCTAGCCATCAGAGGAGCGAAGTTCTGGAATGGCCTTCCACGGGGAGCAGTGGGGGCAAAAAAAACCGTAACTGGCTTCAAGACTGAGCTTATGGGGAGGATGGTATGATGGGACTGGCTACAATGGCATGTAGCCAATGTGCAACTGCCAGCAGCAAATATCACCAGCTGTTGGGGATGGGGTACTAGATGGGGAGGGCTGTGAGTTACTACGGAGAATTCTTTCCCAGGTGTCTGGCTGGTGCATCTTGTGCACGTGCTCAGGGTCCAACTGATCGCCATATTTGAAGTCAGGAAGGAATTTTCCCCCAGCTCAGATTGGCAAAGACCTTGTCTTTTGTTTTTTGGTTTTGTTTTGTTTTTTTGCCTTCCTCTGCAGCATGGAGCATGGGTCACTTGCAGGTTTAAACTAGTGTAAATGGTGGATTCTCTGTAACTTGAAGTCTTTAAATCATGATGTGAGGACTTCCGTAACTCAGCCAGAGGTTATGGGTCTATTACACGAGTGGGTGGGCGAGGTTCTGTGCCTGCAATGTGCAGGAGGCCAGACTAGGTGATCATGATGGTCCCTCTGACCTTAGAGTCTGAGTCCACTTTGTAAAGCATTAGGGGTTCCCTAGTCCTATATGTTATGCTCTACTAAGTCTGTGACATCTTTGCATTTTAAAAGAAATCATATTTTCAATAATGCCTTCCATACTTTGGGCCTGTTTTTTGGAGGTGCTCACTGTTTATTATTTGTATTGCGGTAGTGCCTAGGAGTCTTAGTCAGGGTCCAGTACTCCGGTGTGCTAGGTGCTGTACAAACACAGAACAAAAAGATAGATTCTGTCCCCAAAAGTTACAATCTGTGTATAAGACAGGATACAACAGGTGAGGGAGACTGAAACAATGAGACAATATTGGTCAGCATGACAGGCAGTGGTCTCGGTTTATCAGCAGCTCAGAACTTCCATTCCAGAACAAAGTTTAATCTTCAGAGCATTTCCCAGGAGACACTCAGCACTTTGCAGGATCAGGCCTTTAGATGCCCCTTCACCTTTGAAGAATTTTTTAATTGATCCAAGCCCTACTATATCTACCACACATCTGATCCGAGTTTTAATCAGACTGTGTCATCTTTCCCTGATACATGGCTTATTTCTAATCACAAGCTCAGACAGGCAGGTATGCACATGCATTCGTGAAGGCTTCCTTCACAGAATGCTTCTATCCTGATTAAAATGCATACTATTTTTATATAAAGATCTGCCTTATGAAAGCAAACTGAAGTGCAAACTGATCTGCTCTTTAAATATTCATTACTTTTAAATATCTATTTCATAGGTGGATGTCAAACTGAATTTTTGTGCTAAAAGCACACCAAGGTAGATCAAGTTCATCTTTCAACTTTCTCACACAAATAAAACATTGGGTTATTTATATATATATTTTTTTATCCTCAGGTTTGTGATTTGAATCCAGATTCAAGTTCAGTTTCCATATGCACCTCCCCACAAGTGAAATCCTAACTCTTCTGCAGTCAATGGAAGTTTTGCTATTGACTCAATGAAGCCAGGATTATACCCCTAAACTTGAGAGGTGTGTGGAACTGTTTATTTTCTACAGGCCCAATATCTCTCTGAATCACCTAGGGTGACTTGTTCATCTTTTTTTTTGGCTAGTTCATTTTGTTTTTTGTCTAGATAGTTTTTTGCCCCTATTTTTACAAATGAACTGTAAGAGGCAAACTATAAATTATAAATGAACAGTTTCAATGAGGGTGTTCATTGCAATGACTGAAATCTAATTAAGCAGCTTAATAGCTAAGTGATATTATTAAAGAGTTACATTAACAGAGCATTTGATCAGCCTCTTAATTTGTTCTTTGTGGATTGTACTTATGAGATAGTATGCTTCTGAATGACACGCAGATCAATTCCTTTATTCAGAGGGAAACATGACATCATGAGTTTAAATTGAAATACATTAATATAGAAGGCCCATGGAAACAAATACACTGTTCTCCCAGCCTAATTGACTTAGTTTAATTGACTTTAAGTAACTGTTAGTATTGATTGGTTTTATGTTGTGATTTGACAGTCACATAAAGGGCCTAATTTTTAAAACAGACCAGAGATCCAAATGCAAAAATGCATATGAAGTTCCACATACCGTGGTAGACTCATTTACCATGGTGCCAAGTTCAAGGCACTACTCACTAGTTAGGCCAGTGGCTGGTTTGTCAGCTCCCATTTGTGCACACAATCACATTAACAGCTGACTTGCATGCATATATTTTGTCCTTTAAAGATCTGGTCCAATGTGACTTTTGGAAAATCTGGCTCCCATTGTTTCATAAAGTTTGGGTCTGGATTTACAATCCTAATTTACAAGCGCAATTAGTGCACTTGTGTGAGCAAATTGGCTAATTGCATGTGCAAATGTGGCTAACTAGGCATTCGAGCATGCTATCATGGCAACTGCATGCTTAATTATGTGCCATACTCACACTGCTACTTTTTGAAAATATGGCCTGTGTTGGAGGATTCTCTGCAAAGTTATCCTTTAGGTTGTCCCATCCCATCAATATATCTTCCCCTCCAATGAATTCCTTCAATTTGACCTGTCCCACTTCTTCTCTGACTAAAGCTAGGCAGAGCTATGGCTAATGGATCAATGTCCAGCAACAATCTATACTCAGAAAGCAGCAGACCCACACACAGTCCCACATTAAATGATACACCTCCTTTGCAAACAATGGTTCCTTATAAATTGATTTGGGTTGACCTTGTTCCAAAAGGTGGTTCTGTCTTTGCTATGACATAGAGAAACAAGTTGGTGAGGTAATATCTTCTATTGGTCCAACTTCTGTTGGTGAAAGAGACAAGCTTCTGAGCTTACGGAGCACTTCCTCAGGTCCTCTTTCTACATGGCATTCATGACACAGACTTTCTTCCTGTACCCACCTGATTTATGCCACGAAGTAGTGAGTCCTACCTAAATATAATCTTGTGAACACATTTCTAAAAAGTAGCTCTTACAGAACCAGATTCCCTTGCCCAACCTGGCACTATATTGCTCTTTTGATGCTGAATGATGCCTTGTCTGTCTCCTTGAATGCAGTACTTGGTGCTAATCTTCCCTCCATCCCTCTTCTTGGTGAGGATATTGAGGTGTGTTGGTGAGCCACAAAGGCTAAACCTGCAAGCCAGAGAACAGCAAACAAAGAGAGGTGTCTTCAGAAAACTCTTGTGAAGGAGAAGCAGGCACCAAGAATCTCCAAGTGGTGATCAAGAATGGTCCACAGTGGACCACTTTGGTATGTTACTTTGTAGCTGTTCCAAGCTTGTTCCTTGGCTATTTCACAATGAAACCAGGCAGGATTTCAGTCTATTAAGTCTTCAGTGTAGTACAGCCTTTATTTAGTTATTGGAACCAAATGCTGTACTTCAGTGCACAGCCTGAGTAGCAGAGCTGTACACTGGGGAAACTGGCAAGGGTCCAGGGAGACAGAATCCTTCTCCCAAGTCGTTATTCCTTTACCACTACTGCACGTTCTGCATTGTTGTTAGGATGACCAGAAGAACAATATAGCAACAGATCCATCATCACATCCTCGCTCCTTCTCTGACCTGCCTGCATACCACAGACAGGCAGTAACCCTTGACTTAGCTCCCGGAATTCTCCTCTAGCTAAAGAGCAGAGCTGTCCTGATTCAGCTACCATCCGGGCCCTCTGCACTCCTGGAGGGCTAGAGGCATCATTGTCATCAAGGTCTTCATTTGCCTCAGCTAGTTGTGGGAAAAGCACCACGGGCAGATGCAACCATCTTTTCTAATTCACATTTATTTTTAAATTGCTGAAACTGTAGGGGAAAAGATAGGTAAGAGGGGGAATATAAAGAGACCTAACGTGCTTGAATGTGTGACAGGATCTGTAGACTCTGAACATTTCAGAGAGAAGAAAGAGAATGATACAGCACAGAAAGAAAATGACACAAAAAGGAGACAAGCACAACTGGTTGATTCCCCCTGCACTGTGTTATTACTGTATGTTTTATGGATTCCATATGCAGTAATGAAACCCCTATGCCTAACTTTCCCCTCCTAATCTTGCTGTGCCTAATTTTATATCACTCTTTCCCTATTTCATCTTGAACACAACCTCTCATGATCCAAATTTTGCAGTGGCATTTTTTGAATACTTTTTTTCCCTTTGATGTTTAAAAGGATAGAAAACTATTTTTACTCTTGAAATATTTAAAATCTGTCTCCCACATTGTGGATCTTGGAAGTGGGGTCGGAAGATAATGTTTGCTGTCTGCAGGCATTAAAGCAGCAGGATCCACAGGGCAATCATCTTTAAATATTTAACTAGTAGTAATCTGAATGCTGACTGGGTGTTTATGGAAGACAATGTTGATGTGACAGATGCAGTTAATTTTACATTTCTAAAATTCAACAAATCTGAAAGTCATCCTCAAAACATAAAAAACTGTTTCATTCTGGTGCATATGGTGTCTTAAATGTTGACTGCTCACCATTCTCAATGTCTAGAGATTCTAATTAGCATTTATCTTTGTATTTTTAATTTAATGCAATCATTTTTTGAGGTTCCAATCACCACATAGCACAAAATTCTGTTTGACCATGAATACTTTTTGTTTTCTGTTCCACGGCCAGTGGATAAATCCATCAGAGAGAATTGGTAGTCATTAGCGTCTGTCAATGTACCATGGCCAAGATTTTCAAAAAACAACTAGCCATTTTGGGGAAACCTTAGTTCTTGGATTCCCAACTCAAGAGACTTTAAATGGAGCCTGATTTTCTCAGAGGATGAGAGCTCAGTGCTTTTTGGAAATTGGTCCCCTTGGGCAACTAAAACTCAAGGAACCCAAAATCAGGTTGGGCACCCAAAATCATTAGTTGCTTTTGAATGTCTTGGCCTATGTAACCAGGGCCATGTTTTTAAGAAAGTTAAGAGGATAAATGCATGTGCCAAATGCATATACATTTGTTTGTCTAATTTCCACTTGCATCTCCCTTGACTACATAGTCAAATCTAGCAACTCTGCATACAAATAGCTGGATACACTATGGTATGTCCATGCAGTCACATTAATTCCATGTGCATTTTGCCATATTATGGTGCAATTCAACCCTTTGAAAATCCAGTCCCTGTTATGTGAAGATTTTTGATCTTGAAAGCTCTGTAGGGGCGCTGGAACAATTTGTATAGTGAGGGTGCTGAGAGCCATTGAACCAAACTGTAAACCCTGGATATGAGGGAAATCACTTCAGGACGGATGGTGCAGCAGCACCGCTTGTTCCAGCTCCTATCAACTTCTGGTTCGTTGCACAGTCCCTTCCCTCAACATGAGGTGAGGGGATGACTAGAACATGGCAGGTTTGACCCATGAGAAGGGTGCTGTAACTAGTATGTAAGCCCAAAGGCTGACTGTTTGGTTTAGCGGCAAAAATTCTGGATATGGATGTGATGGATTGGCTCACAGAAACCCCCTTGGGAACTGCCACCTGATGTGCCAAGACTACTTCTGCTCCTGCTTTCCTGCCCTGGCAGCTTAGGACTCCAGCACCCTGCCTTGTTGAGCCAGACACACCAGTCTACTCCATCACAGACCCAGGGTCTGAACCATGTGCCCCAAAGCTGCAGACTGGCGTGTCTGTCTCAACAAGGCGGGGTGTTGGAGTCCTACGCTGTCAGGGCAGAAAAGCAGGGGCAGAAGTAGTCTTGGCACATCAGCTGGCAGTTCCCAAGGGGGTTTCTGTGATCCAACCTGTCACAATGGATTCTGTGAATTATTTGACTCTCCCGTGTCTGTTAAATGCAAGTGGAAACCTGGAGATAAGACTTCTTGATGGTGTTACTTGTTCCTTCCATTTCCTCAGGAGAATATTTACATTATTATGAAAAAGTTATTCAAACTGTCCACTGTACCTACGTTGTGACTTCTTTACATCTTGTCCTTAAGTGGTACATAATGATCCTGTGCCCTGTTAAACGGCTGCCTCAGTCTGTCTTAGAGCTGGCTCCATGTCAGTTTGGGTAAAAAGATCCCTCTATATTTCAAACGTACCTCCTGTGGGTGTTGTGAGGCTTAATTAATGTTCATGAGGGCCTTTGAGATCGCCCTGGAGCCACTGGAGCAGTGATCCGCGGCCAGTGGGAGCTGCGATTGGCCGAACCTGCGGACGCGGCAGGTAAACAAACTGACCCGGCCTGCCAGGGGCTTTCCCTGAACAAGCGGTGGACCGGCTTTGAGAACCACTGCTGTAGAAGAGCGTTGTTTTATTAGTATGTAAACTGGCATGTTGACCGATGAGTGCTGTTGAATGGTGGTTTCTTGTGTTAGATAATAATGCCCCATGAAATCTAGATTCCCTAGGGATACACTCCCCAGAATGAGCTTGAGTGCTGAGTGGAGGGGCTGACAGGGAACTCATTGTGGCTTATTGATTCTCAGTTGCCCAGCCTCAGCATAAACTGCAGTCTTGAACTTATACCACTGGTTGAAGATCCTGAGAAAGTGGAGAACTGGGTGGAGTGGAACCTCACTTCACCACATCCCCTCACTTTCCTCCTCTTCCAGGCCCCTGACATACAACCTGCCTTCCCCAAACACCAGGCAGCAGATTTCTGGCTCAGGAGACAGCAGAGAAGAGTGGCAAGAGGCCCCTATGTTTATCTGTAGCCCCTGAGTGATGCAGGTTTCAAATAGCTTTGGAAAAAAAAGAGAAATGGAAGCCATATTAAGAGAGGAGAAGATTAGGGTTAGCCTTGCTAGAAAGAATTATGCTTATTGCAAAGTTAAACTGTCCATTGTACTTCTATATACACTACTAGAATAGAAATAATAGGCCCTAATCCTGCGCCATGGAAATCGGTGGGAGTTTTGCCTTTGACTACTGTGTGAAGAAGATCAGGCTACAGATCTAAACCAGGATCAGGGCCCCATTGTTCCAGGCACTGTACATGTATGCTGTAAGAGGCAGTCCCTGCCCTGAAAAGATGACGAAGGGTGGGAGGGAGGAAATAGGGTTACTCCCATTTTACAGATGGGGAAAGTAAAGCATGCTGAGATGAACTGACTCAGCCCCAGTTCACATGAGAAGTCAGTGGCAGAGCCAGGAACTGAATCCAGATTTCCTGAGACCTGGGCCAGGCCCTTAATTGCAAGGAAAACCTTCTACTCTTCATTGTATGTATTTTTTCACAAAGGGCGCAGATGCAGTAGAAACCATACAAGAAAAAGCATGAGCCCATTACCAGCACAATAGAGTTTAAACTTTTTAATTTTTGTTGTTACAAAACTGTCAGTCAGCTGCACAACCCCACTTCATTTCACTCCCTTCTAAAGGGCAGATGCTTATTGCTTTTGATTATGTTCTTTGGCTTTTATGCAAGCAGCTGCTGCTTGAAGACTTTCATGTGTCACTCATGCATCAGTAGGGAGAAATATCACCCATATCTATCACTGGCTTGCAGCTGACACACAGACAGAAAGGTGACCTATTTCATAATTACAATCAATTTCCTTTCACTGTCACCACCAGCGTGTGCTCCGCTATTCTGTTTTTCTTGTGATAAGCATGGACTATGGGGTCAGTTTGTAGATTCCATGGAGGTAAAGAGATGATAGTTTGATTTCATCCCTCATTGTGAGACTGGAAATTATATGTTAATATTGAAGAAAAAAACCCTAGAGACTAGTGGGGCTCAGTCATGCTTTTGTATCAGTTTCCTACATGATCTTGATATTATTTCCATAATGCAAAGAGTCGTATATGAATCTTGTAAGTTTCCAGGGATAATCGTATGTGTTTGGAGTTCCTTGTATTGTCTCAGTACTTTGGTTGACATTTTGTGGGGGTTTTTTTTTTTTACGTTATGTGAATTACCACATTGAACCTTGGAAAATTAATAAAATGTTACATTTTAAGAGACCTATTCCTGCATGTTCTATGAAGTCTGTGGTGCACAAAAGAAATAATTGGAATAAGCCTATCATGTTCCTGACATCTGTTTGAATTGTTGAACAAAACTAGCTGTGTTCGCATTTTTGCAGACATAATAATTCACAAAAAGGTGCAATCTGTTTTTGCAGAACCCTCAGGTTCGTCACTGAATTTCATCACTAGGAGCAGACAGGTCCTGTGAAGCAATCATACCCAGGAAAGGACTGTTTGCCAATAAAGAAGATAATCTTTAGAAGAAAGTGTCCTCTTGGTTTTATAGAAAGGCTTGGCAGCAGCCCAGGTTTTCCTCCAGTACACATTAGAGTTGAGATTCTCTGTGGTTTGGTGTTTTAACTATCTTATTTTTTTTTTCTCCAAGTGCTCAGCCTGCTTGAACATCCTGTGCTTCTGGGTCTAGATTTAATTCAGATCCAAGAGATGTAGAAAATAAGTTCCACATTTGACACTGTGGACTGACTTCCCTTCTGTTTAATTCTGCTCAGATATTGCACACAATTTAGCTGTTTGATTTCTCCTCCCCTTTCCGCCCCCCAAAATGTAACTACTCCTAGTTTTAAGTAGAATCACTCGTTAACACCACAGCAGTGTAAATAAAACAAAACAATCCTCCCTTCCTCTCCCTCCCAAAGCTGGAATTTTCTGAAATCCTCCTTCTCAGTGTGATGATTCCAGAGGAGACAGATTCCAGAACAAGACACAGAACTCAGCAGTTCTGTTCATGCTATTACCACTAAAGAACAGTTCCTTATACAAGACTGCCAGACTCTGATATTCCTCATGTTGGGTAGCCCCTTACTTCTACTGAGCTCACTTGGGGCTATTCAAGGACTAAGGAGCTATACAGCATGAGTTAGCATATAAGAATCTGCTCCTAAAGAGACATTTTATGCCTATGCTGGATAGTCTTTGCAGTGGAAACCATTTGAATTAGAAACTGTTAAGACATTCCTCCCAAGTATAAAGGTTGGATTGCCCTATGTTACTGCTAATCAAGCTGCTGAGACATAGTTATTAACATGTGGATCCTAAAGCATCACTCATTCTCTTCTTGCATTAGCTTGTCACTTTTAGCTGTGACCTTGTGAAGATCTTATGAATCACTTTTGTTTTCAGTTCCATGAATTCATTTTAAAACTATGAAACAATAAACAGTGCAACAAAGGACAGGGTATTGGAGACAAAACAACAGAAGAAAAGCAGTAGGGCTGGAATCAGCACATCAGCTGCAGAAGCTTTTCATCTGTGGGGAGGTAAGTAAACGCCGAATAGCTTTCAACTCTCTGACATCCAAATCGGGAGGATAACCATTACAAACCTCCAGGATGTAACCAGATGGATTCTAGCGAACTATTCTGAATCCCCAGACCTATTGTGGGAAGAGGTCACCTGCTGTTATTGAGAGTAACAGTACTTTGCATTCTCATACATAATGTTCTGTACACACTCTATTCAGTGCCTAAATGCTACAGAGATGGGCAGTGGAGATATGTTGATACATTAGGGGCCCGATTCTCATATAATTTGCACAGTAACTCTGTTGGTTTTGATTCTTCTTTCACTAAACCTATGCAGTCTTTCACCTGAAGATAGCAACTTTGCAAACGTTGCTACACAATACCACTATGAAGCAGGCAATGATATTCCCACTGGCTAGATGGAAATAAAGAGAGAGTTTTGGGCAAGATTTTCAAGTAATGTAATTCTGGTAATTTTACATGTGGCTTTGATGCACAAATACACACACAATTTTTGCACCAGCATTTGTGCACATAACTTTCTGTAAATTTAGACCTAAATATCTTCCCCAGCTGACACATTGGCAGTATCAGAGTCAGGAAAGGACCCACGAGTCCCTGTTATAACTACTGCACACACTTATCATACTAGCAATAAGCTGTCACCCACCCAAATGCTTCTGGTATATTACAAAGGCAACAGAAATTTGTGGGCTAAACATATTTGGACAGAACCTCAGCTGGTGTAAATCAGCAAAGATCCATTAACTTCAATGGAGCTATGCCTATTTATGACACTTACGACCTGAGCCAATGTATTGTGAAATAAAAGGAAATGATAGTGAATGATACTGTTTCTAGAGTGATTTTTTTTTTTAAATACGGGGATTGTACTTGGTACCCATTCTGCAGTGTCGTGCATCTCAAATGTTTAGAGTATGTTTTGTTTTTCGGGGGGATCACTGGCTATCATTTGGATTAGCTGTTCTACATGTCAATGTATTTGGCAGATCCCCAAAAGGCAGATGTTCTGCAGAAGTGGTTGCCGCTACTGCTTATAAACTTCTTCCCCCAGTTCCTGGCTGTCTTGAGTTCAGAGCAGGTAAACTGGAATTCATTTGTTCAGTGCTACATTTTACTGGCCCCAAATCCTCTAGGTTCTGCTACAGTTTTCAGTGGGCTGTTTCTCAGCTCTCAAGCATCCAGGAGGGTGGCATTTGAAATCATGTTCTCAGATGGTTAGAGTCCCTTAGATTATAATGGTGGAAGGGAAAATGGGGAAACCACAGAAACAATGGCTCGGAACTGCAAGACTTAGCCTTATCCACAACGTAGGCCTCTAGTTATTTTATATTAGAAACCTGATGATATATGTAAGAGGCTGATATCATGCATCCTGTCTCTGGGGCTTAGGAGAGAAAGTTCCTGCAAAATGATTGCAAATATCTACAGAGCTTTTGGTACAGTAACACTGCCATTTGTCTGCACAGCTGGGCCAGGCACAGCTAGGCCAGGGCATAGGAGAATAAGCTTAAGTACAACTGTGCATGCTAGTGAATTATAGCAGTTGAGAATGGATCTGTCTGAAATCAAAGCAATCCCTTGGCAAAAAGATTGGGACCCAACATTCTCAAAACTTTCCTCATTCCAGTTCAGAGTTCCTGGTCTCATTGGACTATACAGTGGAGTGGAGATGTTTGGTTTTGTGGAAGGACGTCCACCTAGGTAGTGGTAGAAGAATTTTATCTCTGCAGAGAATGTGAAAGCAGATTAAGATAGTCTGGGGATGTGAAAAGATATTAATTCAAACAGTGTGAACATGTATGTCCTCACCTTAGCCACTGACTATTCTTTGTGTTAGGTTACATCTGAAACCAATGGAGCGATTTGATCCTTGCCAAAATGAAAGCATTCGTAATGACTACACGTTGTTTTCCACTTTAAGGTCTTGCCAGCTCCGAAAATGGCATAATCGTTATGGTTGGCTGATATTGTCTTTTTTTCTTTTCAAAGACAGAATAATTTATGGTCACTCTTATAACGTATTCATTGAAGCATTAGCACAATTCTAACAAAAAGTTGTGACCGGTCATATATATTTTCCACTGTTTTAAATATGTAAAATTGGAATTTTTCACCATGATTTACAGTTAAATGAAGTGGACAGTTAATAGGTAATCACAACTGCCCTTCATTCCATAGTCCTTGAAAAGGGTAAAGCCAATAACTAGGAAACTTTCCAAGTACAATGATAAATCTCAGACATGAAACACAAAGACTGAGGAACAAAGCACTTCTTATCTCATGAGAGTATTATGTATTGATCTTTACATGGATATAACTGTCCGCACTGTCCATATACTAGGGCGTATTTCCATTTGCTGCATTGGTTTTTTTTGTAGGCTGAATAAAATCCAGACTGTGTTAATGTGTCTTGGGCATGGAATTATGAGTCGAAATCTATTATTTTAAAGTGCATTCAGAGTTTACTACCATGTTGATTCCTAGAACTTCAAATATTCAACTCCAGGTATGGTGGAGATCTTGCAGTGTGGTTTGGAATAAGAGTACGTTTGGGAGATTTGTTTGGGTTTAAACAAAACAATTTACTCCTAGTTAGATTGATATGACCCTTACTCAGCCATCGGTGGAGAAAGGAGGAGCAATGCATAGTGGTGTTCAGTGGTCACTCGGTGATTAAAGAGCGTGTAAGAGATCTCAGATCTGCTTTATCCTCTGTCCAGTTTTTACTGGCTGTGCATAACAAGAGTTTCACAGAGCCCCATGCAGACTGTCAGGGAAGTTCAGCCCTTAAAGCAGTGGTCCCCAACCTTTTTACCTTGTACCCCCCATTGTCCCTGTCCGTGCACCCTCCACAAAGCCGGGAGCCGAGCCACAGCTCTGGGGGGGTGGGAGACGCGGACAGGGATAAGGGAGCCGAGGCTGGGGCCACAGCACAAATACTCCTTTCACCTCTTATGTCACCGCATCCAGCTTATTAAAGAAGTCAGAGTTAGAAACAGATTTTTGGCTGCAGGTCTTGTGGATAAGTCATGAATCTATCACGGTATTTGTAGTAAAATGAGGCCCTGAAACATAAACACTTATCAGAGGCCCAGTATGAGGCCTGAACTAAAGTAATGGTCAAGACTTTGCTAACATAAAGCAAAGTTAAGCTGTGAGCCAGAGGCAGGCCCTGCTCACAGAAGCTGCCAAGGAAAGGGCTGATGCTGCAAAAAGAAACATACCTAAAAGGTACGGGACACCAGGTATCAGAACATTCGCATACTTGTACATTCCACACAGATAACAAGGAACAAGCTGACCCATCCCAATGACAGGGCCAAAAAGATAATATGATGAATAGAGTTGTTTTGTTCGAACCAACATGTACAAGGTGAGAGGCAGCACCTTGCTACGTAGAGGGGTTGTACCTTGCTACATCAGGAGTGATGTGTAATCTGTTTGTACCTGTGTATAAGAATGAATCCCTGAGTGGATGTCTTTGTCCAGCCTAGGGGGCAGTGGAAAGTCCCGCCACTGACTGAGCTGAATTGTCAGGAAGCACATATGTACTAGCTAGCAGCACCTTGGACTTCTATGCCAGGGAGCTGGAGACTGTTTCTCTTCGACAATAAACCTGGTCGACGTGCCTTCGTACCTTACTAGAGTCTGTGGTCATTGGGGGTTCTCTCGGGGTCTGCTGTGTCAGCTATCTGCACAGAGCTGGGGCAGCACACAGAGGGAACACACGCATGCAGCCAATTTATATCAACATTGAGCAGAGCACCACACCAAAAGCGTCTGACAACAGTATTAAATGAGACAGCAGAGTAGGCAGGGCCTGAGTAAAATGGATTTCCTCTGCTTTGTGTCACACTACAATGAAGGCATTTTGTCTGATTTATAGAATCTGTAGGAAAATGGAATGGGCAGTAACACACGGAGGACGGATAGGGGAGAACATGAATTCTAGCTGTGTTTTTAAGAATGGATTTGCCCTGATTTGGGTGCTTGTGTATGTTTGAACACGTCTCTGTCTATGCCTGCAAATGGTGTGAATCGCCTAAGCTCTGATTGATTAGCATCTGCACCTGTTGCTTGTGCCTGGGGACAGGATAACATCCCATTATGGGTCATAGTGGCTTTCTAATGAATAAATAAATTAATAAATGAAACAGCCCTTCTATGGCACAGATACTGCAACGTTGCTAGAGTTGCCTGGCAGCCAGTGAGAGATGTAAGAGATGCAGAGGGACCTGAATGAATGAATGGAATTCTTGGCATCCATTCAGTGTGGGAGATCATAAGTCTCCAGAGTTTTGTGGCTTATAATATATGGAGATATCCTATCTTCTAGAACTGGAAGAGACCCTGAAAGGTCATTGAGTCCAGCCCCCTGCCTTCACTAGCAGGACCAAGTACTGATTTTGCCCCAGATCCCTAAGTGGACCCCTCAAGGATTAAACTCACAACCCTGGGTTTAGCAGGCTAATGCTCAAACCACTGAGCTATCCCCCCCAGCTTCTCAATGCAGACTCCACAGAGGAGACTGAAGACTGTTACCTTTATCAACCAACCTTGTAATCTCATTCAAAAAAGATATCAAGTTAGTTTGACAGGATCTATTTTCTATAAACCCATGTTGATTGGCATTAATTATATTACCCTCCTTTAGTTCTTTATTCATGAGTCCCATATCAGCTGCTCCATTATCTTGCCTGGGATCAATGTCAGATTGGCAGGCCTATAATTATCGAGGTCATCCCATTTACCCTTTTAAAATATTGTCATAACATTAACTTTCTTCCAGTCTCCTCGAGCTTTTCTGGGGTTCCAAGACTTTCTTCCTAACTTCAGCCATGTAGTGGTTGGCTTATGCCACTAAGCAGGAAATTTTCTATCCTCAGGAAGTTTACAGAGGTGAGGATTTTCAACCCTTCCATATATCAGTCACTCAATTGTTCCGAGGTATGGAAGAGGCGTGAGCACAGCATGTGATATGAAGAGGATGTCCGTGGGAAATCAGTAGCAGTGAATATCCTGAGGAAAAGAATAGTGGCTTTTTCTGATGGGTTTTAACTTTTGATACATTGCTGAGTGCATTACACCCAACCTCAGATATATACACTTGGAATGGATTATACAGGTCAGGCAAAATAAGATGTTCTCCTCCCCTTCTCTCCCTCCCCCTGCATGAAATGTTGCTAATTTGCACCTGAACGTTTCTGAAGATTTTTGAAAAGTCCATTTAATTTCTCCCCACCTCACACTATTATTTTTCATTAGTGCTGTTAACTCTACACTTCTGAATTCTAGCCAGGTCTGGACCCAGAAATGCTAAAATACCCCAAGGAAGGCTAATCTCATGGTAGTTCAGGGCAGTTTAGAAACAGGAAGTCCTAGAAGTCTCATGAGGTAAGCCAGCTTGTGTGAAACCTTTTCAGCCAAATTATGAAAAATCAAGCTATTTAGAGAGGTCATATACAGTTTGTGTCAATCCCCAATTTGTGGCTGCTTATTCATTCTGAAACTAAGCTCCAAACCTTTGGAGAGTCACCCACACTTGGGAGGGCGGGACGACAACATACCGTCTGCTGAAAAGTACCACCAACATTACAACTGTTGGCCATACTGGTGATTTCATCTTTTTGTGGGTGTTGCACCAGTGTCAAGTGGTGTAGGCAGGTGAATAATCAGCCCTAAAAGATGATGTGTGTGGGTGGGGGGGAATGGCCATTTTAAAATCACCTTTCATCTTGACTTTCGGCCCTAACCTAACAGATAAGACAATTAGAGTTTTCCTAGTTGTAGTTTCTGATAACAGAGTCAGGGTCAGGTCCTCAGATGGCGTAATTTACATGAGGATCTGACCCATGATATAAATAGTAAAGACCTACAGCCCGATCTTATGACCACGTCTCCTTGTTTTAGAATTGGATGTACAGAAGTAACATTGCTGCAATATCATTATGTACAGCATTGTGAGTAAAAGATAGAGCCATACATTATATTGCTTTTGCATGAGAAACCCTCAGAACCATTTTTTCAGTCACATACCATCATTAATATTACTTAGCTCTGTGAGCCTTGTTTAAAAAAATCTGATTTTATTTTTCTTTCCTCCCACCAAAAATGTACATTCAACAAAGAATCAGACAAAGGAAAAACCTACCCTCTTGCTTACCGCCATCAGAAGTTTTCTGGAGGAATCAGATGTATAGGAGGCTTTTACAACATGCATCAAATGGCTCATCGCAGAATAGCAAGCTGCTCTGTACCATCCCAGCAGCTGGCAGAATGAGTCACTGCTTCTGGCCCTGGAGTCCGGACCTTGCGTGTCTGGGAAATAATGCCCAGTCAAGTGTGATTGCAAGCTATTATTAAGGCGTTATTTGTGAAACCGGTGTAGATGAGGTCAAATGTCTTTCACTGTATTTTCATGCAGTACTTTCAGATAGTTTTCAATAGGATCCCATTATGCCCCTACTGTAAAGACACCTTACCTCCTCCACAAATTACCAGTTAATTACTGAACAATTTCTTACATTTGACTCTGCTTTTGAGTAAGACAGTGTGACTTTGAGCCAGAAGCAACATCGACTAAAGAACAAATGGGGAGTTTGATCTTTAAAGGAGAGTACAGGAGGTTCTAAACCAGATGTGTACAGACAGAGAGCTTCTGTAGCTATCAAAAATGTGCCATCCAGAGCCTAAAATTATTAAGAGGTATAATGGTTTACCCGCCAGTCTCCAGACAATGGGAGTATTATATCATCCTCCCTTCCTTAAAATGTTTTCACTCCGTTATATATGACAAGATGGTAGGAAATGGGTTTATCTGTAACATTGACACATTCAAAGATGCTTTGAGAATGACATGCCATGTGATATCTAGTCACACCTGTGCAGGACCAGATCTGAGGAAAAGGGCCTTGTCCAGTTGTCATTCCTCCACCAACTGCATGGTACATTGATGCTGCTCGGAGGGCATGGAAACCCACTCTGGACCCACATGGTCTTTGTGAAGATGGCCCTGGCCTCGCTGAAGCCCCTGAGATTCCATTCAGCATAAGGATCTGCTGGGCTTCAGATTTGAGCCCCCCGCTCATTCTGCCCCCTGAAGGAATCATGTCAGGAAACTCTGTAAGGGGAATTTCCAGATTTTGATGAGGGTCGTTCCTGCGTAGGTGAACGTGTGGCCCTACATACAGCCTGAGGCATAGATTTTCAAACAAGTGATAATTGCATACCCAGCTTGTCTGAGACTTTCCCCTAGAAACAAAGCCTTCTGGAAGTGGCTGATTCGCAAGCCTCTCATACAGTGTATAGACTCACAGAAATGTAGGGTTGAAAAGGACCTTGAGAGGTCACCCCCTCCATCCTCCTGTGATGAGAGAGGACAAAATAGACATAGACCATCCCTGACAGTTGTTTGTCTAACCTGTTCTTAAAATCCTCCAATGCCCGGGATTCCAACCGAACACCCTTGCCCCACCCCCGCTCATGCCATCCTCCCTCCCTCTGCCACTCACTCTTCCCACCCTCACTCACTCGCTCATTTTCACTGGGCTGGGTCAGAGGGTTGGGGTGCGGGTTCCAGGGTGGGGCCATAAATGAGGGGTTCAGGGTGCAGGAGGAGGCTCTGGGCAGGGGGTTGGGGTGTGGGCAGGGGGTGAGGGCTTCAGCTAGGGGTACATGCTCTGGTGTGGGGTAGGGATGAGGGATTTGGGGTGCAGGAGGGGGCTTCGGGCTTCAGAGTGCAGGAGGGTGATCTGGGCTGGGGCAGGGGGTTGGGATGTGGGAGGGGGTGCAGCCTACAGGAGGTGCTTACCTCAGGCAGCTCCCGGAAGCGGTGGCATGTCCCACCTCTGGCTTCTATGTGGAGGCATGGCTGGGTGGCTCTGTGGGCTGTCCCATCTGCAGGCACCACCCCTGCAGGTCCCATTGGCCGTGGTTCCCGGCCAATGGGATCTGTGGAGCTGGCACATGGGGCAGAGGCAGCGCACGGAGCCCCCTGGCTGCCCCTATGCCTAGGAGCTGGAGGGGGGGACATGCTGCTGCTTCTGGGAGCCGTGCGGAGCCACAGCAGGCAGGGAGCTTGTCTTAGCCTCACTGCACCATGGAATGGACTTTTAACGGCCCAGTCAGTAGTGCTAACCGGAGCCGCCAGAGTCCCTTTTCAACCGGGCGTTCCAATCGAAAATCGGATGCCTGGCAATTCTAATTGGACATGGAGAACAATTGATCACCATCCTCTTTATAACAGCCCTTACCATATTTGAAGACTTTTATCAGATCCCCCTTCAGTCTTCTTTTCTGGAGACTAAACGTACCTAGTTTTTTAAATCTTTCCTCTTTCTAAACCTTTCATTATTTTTGTTGCTGTCTTCTGGACTGTCTTTAATTTTTCCACATCCTTCTTAGTGTGATGCCCAAAACTGGATACCATACTCCAGCTGAGGCCTCCCCAGTGCTGAGTAGAGTGGTAAAATTACCTCCCATGTCTTACACATGCAACGTTCCTGTTAATACAACCCAGACTTATAGTAGCCAACAATGTGATGCAGTTGCAAAAAAGACTTATATTCAATTTGTGGTCCACTATAACCCCCAGATCTTGTTCAACAGTATGCTTCCAAGCTATTTATTCCCCTTTTTGTAGCTGTGAATTTGATTCCTAAGAGGAGGTCTTTGCTCTTGTTTTTATTGAATATAATCTTGTTGATTTCAGACTAATTCTTCAATTTGTCAAGGTCATTTTGAATTCTAATCCTTTCCTCCAAAGTGCTTGAAACCTCTTCCATCTTAGTGTCATCTGCAAATTTTATAAGCATACTCTCCGCTCAAGTATCCAAGTTATCAGTGAAAATGTTGAATAGTACCAGACCCAGGACCACTGCAAGACTCCACTAGATATGTTCTTCCTTTTTGACAATGAACCATTGATAACTACTCTTTCACTACAGTTATTCAACCAATAGTAATTTCCCTAGTTTTCTTATGAAAATGTCAAAAGCCTGACTAAAATCAAGATATATCACATCTACTGCTTCCCCACTATCCACTAGGTCAGTGAACCTGTCAAAGAAAGAAATTAGATTGGTTTAGCATGATTTGTTCTCGACAAATCCATGTTAGCTTTTACTTACAACCCTATTATCCTTTAGGTACATGCAAATCAATTGTTTGATAATTTGTTCCACTATCTTTCCGGGTGTCAGAGTTAGGCTGACTGGTCTATAATTCCCCAGATCCTCTTTATTCCCCTCCACTGTTTTTGTTCTTCAACCAGCAGTAAAAACATAGATAAAAAGGTATCCAGCTCCAGGTGGCTAATCAAAGATTTCCTCTGCAGTGATAGGAGACAGAGAATGGGAAATTTGCACTCATTCTGAGAGCAAACTGGGGTAATGTCCCAATGCCAACTTCCATTGCGACAGCTACAAGAAATCAGTCAATTTATTGAGGCTAGCCTGAGGGCAGCAGGTGAGGAAAGTTAGCACTTTATAATAATAAAAAATTACTTAGCAAATGTATACAAACATCTATCTATTTAATTGCATCCCTCTGCCTACGTACCCTTTGGATGTCATTTTCCTTCTTAGTTTGTAAGGTCTTTGGAGATGGGACTGCGTCTCTGTGTTTGTACAGACCCTAGCTTACTGGGGCCCATTTCTCGAGCTGGAGCACTGGGCTGTACTGGAATATAATAATGTAATTGTTTTATTTTAGGGGTTGGCCTTCTATCACTTTTAAAGAGTGAATATACTGGTAAGCAAACATAAGCTGACATAGACTTTATAGCACAGAGCAAGGACTGCAAATGCAATTATTTTAAACCAGTGGTTCTCAAACTTTTTTTTTCCGCGGACCACTTGAAAATCGCTGAGGGGTTCAGCGGACCACTTAATGATCTTTCCAAATGTTGTTTGTACCGTTAGCTAACTATTGTAAAGCACTTTTATCCAAAGTGCTATATAAAAAAACCCTTAATAATAATTAACATTTTTGTTCTACAAATAAAAACACACAACTCAAATTTTAATATCAGTAGTCTTACCTTTCTAATGTGATGGATGTGCCCTTTCTCCCCCGCTGCGGTAGCCCCCGAGCTGGGGCTGGGAAGGAGGGGGGTCTCTCCCTCTCTGCCCCACCATGGCAGCTCCCGAGCTCTCTCATTCTCTCCCCCACCGCAATAACCCCCGAACTGGGGTTGGAAGGAGGCGGGTATCTCCCCCGCCACAGCAGCCACAGAGCTGAGGCTGGGAAGAAGGGCCGTCTCTCTCCTTGCCCAGAGTCCCAGAGAAAGTCTATGGAAGAGTGCAGAACTGAACCCAAGTCTTCTCTCTCGCAGATTGGCAGCTAATCGCTGCTCCATCTTTTCTCTCGGCTCTCTGGTACATACTTGTGAAGATTTCCATTAAAGCCAACGAGAGTATTCACGTGAGTCAAGTTTGCAGGATCAAATGAGTCCGAATTCCTATAAGTGTAAAAGTGCTGATATTTCCTCTCTTGCTTTAAAAAAAAAAAAATAGAAAAGCATATTATGATAGTAGCCTTGCCCAGAAATACTGACTTACGGTACTTAACAAAATTACCTGCCAGTAAAAACTCTGCACAACTTCTATTTTGGTCAGTGAACATTGCTAAGGAGTAAATTAATTTGTGAGAAATTCATAGGTCAGCAGAAAGTACTCTTGGTGCTTCAGCTGTGTATCCTGGAAGGGTAGTTTTCAAATCACTAGAGTAAACTCAGCATTTTGTGCTTCTAGCAGGAGAAAAATGATACAGTACCTCTCCCTTAACCCGCTTCCCCCAATACTTCCTTGTGTGACTATGTAATTAATAGTAATTAACAATCTCTTATTTCTCACATCATTGCTTAAGTAATTGTCATTGTAATAATACCCTTTACACCAGTGAAACTCCATTGGATTTATTCCTGATTTACACTGGTGTGATGGAGAGAAGAATCAGTATATAGCACCCTCCAGGTAAGGATTCTAACATCCTTTACCAGTGTTAAATAACGTAGCCTCCCAACCTCCTTTTGAAGTAACTATTACCATTTTACAGATGAGGATACTGAGGAGGAGGAGAGGACCAAATTCTGCCTTGATTTACATCCTATATAACACCAGTGATCCAACAAAAATGCAATGGGAGTATATCAGGGCAAGATTTGTCCCTAAAGCCCAGATTTTTAAAGGTATTTAGGCATTGCTGTGCTCAGCATTGCAATTCTGAACTGATTTAGGAGCCTAAATCTCATTTTCAAAAGGGATTTAGGCACCTATGAGACAACATCTCATTGACAGTCAATGGGATTCAGACTAAGGGGCTGTCCATAAATTATGTGATGCACTGGAGATGGATGGATCCTTAAACTTGCATATTTGTTTTAGTGTTGCAAAGTGTTACAAGAGATGGGTGGGTCTTGAAAATCACCAAAAAATGTTATGTAATTTATGGACAGCTCGTAAGTGCCTAAGTCACTTCTGAAAATGCGATTTAGGTTCCTAAATCAGTTCAGCATTGCAATGCTGAGCACAGCAATGCCTAAATACCTTTAAGAATCTTGGCCTAACTGACTTCCCTGAGAACACAGAGCTGATGGTTTGATCTCACTTATGATAGTGTAAATCAGGAGCAGTCCCATGAAGTCAATTCAGGTACACAAGTGTAAAACTGGCATAAACTCAGAATTCGGCCTCCTGATTCCCAGACTTGTTCCTTAATCCTTCCTCTCTCAATTGTCATTACTCTGTTTTCTGTCATGGAGAGACTCAAACAATGCACTGATGAAATCTTCAGGTGTTCATCATCTCATCTGCAATGACAGCACTTCTTTCTCAACCTCTTCTTTGACTGGCCACAGATGTGCAATATACCTCCTTCTGAATACCACTTCCTTTGGCTCATGCTCATGTCTGAGGCATATGAACAGTATTTTCCACCCTGAACTCGTTGTCAGCAACTGTTAATCTGGCATTAAAGAATATCCGATTGTGGAGATTATCTGCTGTTTCCAAGAAGCCAAGTACTGGGTGCTCATGGAGAGGATAAAATGCATAGAAAATGGGGGATCCAGGAAGGAGTCCAATTAAAAATCTATGGTATGAATTTGTTTGCTGATGTAACTCCATTAAAGTCCCTTGGAGTTATATCAACAAGAAATTTGGCCCTATATCAGGAGTAAGCCTTTAATTAATAAGTTGATTAAAGGCTAAACTGTACAAACAGGATGAAGAACTGGTTTTAAAAAAAAAACAACAGATTTGTCTCTTCCTTCAAATTGGAACAAAAGGGGCTGAGTACAGCACTCTTTTGGCAGTGTCTGCAGTTGGGAGCCACAATACAGAACTTCCTAAGTCCTTCTCTGAGAACATCACCAGACTGCTGCCTTGCAGACCAGTAACAAGAAATAAGATGCAAGAGGTATCAATCTTCCACTTTGCAGAGATGTCTGATTCAAGTCAACCCAATGCCCCCAGCACACTTGGAAGCCTTCTGAGAATTGAAGTGAGATCTTAAAAAAATAAACAGATGTTCAGTGTTCTCAGTGTGAGGAGGCCATTAGCGAGCACTGGAATATACCATTCTAAAGTCCAGCACCAACAAGATGCTCTATACCTTCTGCAAAATTTGAGTGCCCTCAATTCCCATTAGAATTACTTTCACTGAATCAGATCTTAAATTGGCCGTAATTTAAGATGTCAGAACAGAAGTTCTGCACCCCATTATTCCATGGACTTGAGAAATTCCATCACCCCCTGGAATTGCAAAAATAATACTAGATTATTATTTATATTGTGCCATAAATTTATAGGATGCTTTACACACCTAGAATAAGTCATACACTCTGGAAGGGTGCTGTCATTCATGAATTTTGGATAGAAATTGTAAAATAAAAATAAAAGTTACCATAAAAAGCCCGCTGTCCTTTTAAGTATCAGATAACAGATCTATCCTGCCCTCTGTATTTTAAATGATACTTCTGAAATGCAAAGTGCCTCCAGCCTACATAGAATGTAGAGAAAAATTGCCCTAATATGCTCTAAAAAAGGAATTAAATTAACAAACTGGAAGAGTAAAACTCAACCATCTGGTGCCGAATGGTTGATTCAATGTCAAACTCAGACGCATATGAAAGAGTGACGTACAGTACAGACTACAGAACAGGGCAGATATTTTTGGTGACATCTGGATGCTTTTTATCAACTATACAAACAAGAATTCTGGGAACAACAAACTGTTAGTAATAAGCACTTAGAATATCTACAAAAACAGAAAAATTAAAGCATAGAATTTGGCTAATAAGGATGTATATTTCTTTCTGGAAAGTGGGCCCCGTTAGCCAGATATAATAGACATTTTTATATGCCACACTGTGATTTACAACCTGCCCCTCACCAGTTCTCTTCTGTACTGGTTGCATTCACTATATGCTTGATTATAATGGGCTTTGGATCAGGCCCTGTCTGAGCTTCAACCACTTGCCAACTTTAAGCCCGCCCAGTAGAATGAGGTTTTCAGGTAGCTTATTTCTGCTGTGCCTACTTCTAATGGATTTCCTGCTATGGCAGAAATATGCAACATATTGGCTAGGTGTATCATATCTTCCTAGAGGGGCTGGTCCACCCAGATGATAAGAGACTACCATTATCAAATAATGGATTATTTAGTGGTAGAGACCTGTGATTGGTGGTGAAGGTCCCAAATTCTAAGTGTGCTGATGACCTTAGAAAGTGGTGGTCCTTACAGGGAATTGAACTCCTGTGGATCCTCTTATAGACCCTCTTCCTGCTCTCACCTCCATCTTTTACTCTGTTATTTCACTGGAAAATTTCTGTCTGCTCCTATTGACATAGCCTCTCTTAAGTGAATGTGAACCTAGTAAAGATTGAATTGAAGCCAAACTTTCAAACCCATGATTCCTGTGGGTTTGAAACAAGAACACAAGTTCACTCACCCCTACTGAGAGTCTCAAGTTTCCTAGTTTCCACAATATATCCTGGTGTGTCTCAGGCCTGAGACTGCAGAAATTAGTGAAGCAAAGGCAGCATTGGATCCAATAGTTGCCAAGGGATGCCATCATGAGCAGGCAAGCTTTCCACTACAATAAAAATACACCAGGCATATATTTATAGGAATATAGATTCAGCATGACACTTAAGCACATGCCAACTGTAAATACCAGAGTAGAAAAGGATTACGTGTGCTTGAAGTTAGGCACGTGCTGAATTGGGCATATTTTGTTGAATACATGTCAATATTATACATACACACTGTGAAAACGACCTAGATCTATAGGGGCAGATTGTTTATATAATTGAGGCATAGAGCCATGCCTAAATTATACATGCAATTACCACAATAAAGTACGCAAATCAGGTAACTATGTGAGTAGAAATGTATCTAACTGTCCATTTGCAAGTCCAATCGCCTGATTTGCACATGGCAGCAAAATAATTGTGTTAATAAAGTCTATGAAAATCTGGCCCACAATGGATAAACTTACAATACAGTCACCCTAATGGTGGATCTATTTAATTCTCCGATTGCATGCTAAGAGGTGGTGCAGTATAAATATTTACATACTACTAAGATACCTCATGTTATCGTGTACTCTTGTAACTCAAAGGAAAATGTAAAAGTGAAACATTATTGCATCAGGTTTGAAAAACTCAGTACTGAATTGTACAGAGGTCATATTTAAACTCTTCACAATTGCCATCTGTAGATATTGAATGTTACTGTGATATTAGTGGTAATACAGTGGTAATGTTAATAGCATTGTCATGACAAAATTGCAAAGATGTTATTGACGCCTGCTCTAATAAGTTTCTCCTTTCTTTCCCCAGCATTAAAACACTAGTTTTGTTTTCACTTTAAGCTTTTTTTTTTTTCTCTTTCTCAATGGTACAATGCTTGAAGGCCATATTCCATGGGAGAATAATCCCAATACCTACTGACAAAGAATGTGGTTTCTATACTAATGTGCCACAAGGGAGCTCTCAGAGTGGGCTCCTTTATCTTTATTCAGATGTTGTCTCAGTTAGGTTCCTTTCTGAGTTTATAGAAAGGACTAGACATCTAATTCTCACTTTGACTTCACTCTGGGAAACACAATAGCGATAGTTTCGCTAAGTAATTCTATTTACCAAGTTTGCTGTGATGGGAGGATTTGAGGCTTATTGAACTCTAGAGTGGATGCTTTTCTTCTTGAGGTGATGGCACGTCAGACTCCAGTGCATGCTTCTCACCTTGTCCAGGCCCAAATGTAGAACACAAGGTGAGACAGAGAGCCAAAATGAAGAACACAAAAATTATTCATGCAAGAAACTTAAAATACTCTGGGATTCATTCCTTTATAGTAAATAATTCTTTCTATGGGTTCAGGTAAGTGTGGGAGTAGAACCAGGGATACAAGAGAGGTATACTTGGAGTGGCTTCCCCTTAATAATTACTTGGGGCCTGATTCCAGTCTCATCCCAGTTTTACACCAGTATAATTCCAATGACTTCAGTGAAGTTGCTCCTGATTTACACTGGTTTGTGGTAAGATCAGAGTTGGGGTCTTGGGCCCTTTTAAATCACCTCACCCTCCTTATAGCTATCCCTGGGGATGCTGAGGTAATGCTAAGGAGGCTCAAGAAGAAGAAGGTGCTTATCCCTGAGGGCTGAGGACTTTATGATGCTTCAGTCCCTTCCACAGATGTGTGGTAGCCTCAGGGCATCTTGGATGTGCTAACAGCAGAGCTATTGAGCTGGAGATATCTGCCTCAGTCTACATCCCAGATGGGATCTCTGCTAATGTAGGACTTGATCCAGCAAAGTGCAGAGCAACCCCTACGGGGACTGAGAATCGTCAATTCTCATCAAAGCCACTGGAAGCTGTGTGCGCGCTACACTTCCAGGAACTGATCAGCCCTTTGCAGGGTCAAAGATGAACTGGGGTCAAAGCTGAATTGCAAAAGTTAAACATTGTGTTAAAACCCTGTATCAGTTCCAATATCCCATGTGAATGACTTCCCCATTCATATTTTCTTTATTATTTTTATTATGGTGGCTCAGGCCTCATTGTGCTAGATGCTGTACAAATGCATAATAAGAGTCAGTCCCTCCCCCCAAGAGCTTAAACTAAATAGATGAGACAGACCAAGGGTGGGATCCCCATTTGGCACAAGGGGAACTGAGGCATGGAGAGGTCACGGTCCGGATGCACAAAAGGAATTGGGCATTGTGACGCTGAGCATCACCACACTCAACTTTTAGGCCCCTAGAAAATCACTGCGATTAACAAGGCCTGATTACCTATACAGTGAGTGGGGAGAGATGCTTTAGTGTGATTCAGAAAACTCAGCATGCTAGGCCAGTGGGCTGCCTAAGCTAGCCAATGGGAGAAGCCAGCCAGAGGGTTGTGAGCTCAGGCCCACCTCTCTCACAGAGGTAGGTGCTTAAATCCAGGCCGCAGGGAGGTGCCTAGCTCTGCTAGCGATTCTCAGACACCTCCACACCATTCTACCGAGAAGCCACCTCCTCCCTCGTAACTTTTCGCCCAGTGGTTAGAGCACTCACCAGGGATGTGGGAGATTTCCAGTTCAAGTCCCTCCTCTGCCTGGAGGGGAGAAGGGATTTGAATTGGGAACCTTCCACCTCTCAGGTGAGAGCCCTAAGCTCTGGGCTATGGGATATTCTGATATGGGGCTCTCTCAGTCCCTTCTGTGGAAGCTGTTGTGCTCTGGATAAAAAGAGTCACTGGAACAGGGAGATGTGATCCTGGGTCTCCCATATCCTGGCCGAGGTCAATAATCAGCTGGCTGGAGAGTCATTCTCGTGCTTGGGCACACCCTCTACATCCTAGTGGTTCGGGCACTCACCTAAGAGGTGGCAGATTCCAATTCAAATCCCCTTTCTCCCTCTGGTAGAGGAGGGGACTTGAACTGGGGGTCTCCGATGTCCCATGTGAATACCCGTACCCTGGGACTAGCAGTTATGAGGGAGGGCCTGGCTGCTGCTGGGCTGTTTTGTGTGAACTGGCTCTGAGTTTGCCTACCAGATTGGGACTGGCATGTGACGTAGGTGGCCAAACGTCTCATTTCCCTGTCTGTGAATTGCTCTGAGGCTTAGGCAGGAAGTAGGCATCTGGATGCCTAAAAGGAGGCAAAAGTGCTCATGTCCAGAGGCAGAAATATAGGCATCTAGGGAACTTTTTCCTGCAAAAATTTAGGAGCTGAGTGAGTTTAGGTGCCTACAGGGTTCAGGGGGAGTTTTGTGCATCGCAATGGTCCTGAAGCTGGGACTTAGGTGCCTAAAACAGCGACTTAGGCACCAACTGTGCAGTTTGGCCAAAGCAACTTGCCCAAGTTCACCCAGGAATTCTGTGACAGCCAGTTAAACCCAGATCTCCTGAATCTTAGCCCAGTGCTTTAACAACCAAGAATGTCCTTTGCCTCTAAGGGGGCTTTGTGGGAATTTTTTCTGAATAAAAACTGAGTCAGGACCTTAGGATTTTGCCCTAAGAAATTAATGTGACTGACATTTCCCCACTGAATCAGGCTATCTGTAAAACATTCATGTTACTAAGACAAGATGGACACCCACAAGGCTCTGTGCACAGGCTAGCCTGAAAACAATCTCTGCTCTGAATAGCCCTTTATTCACTTCTTGAAATGTTCCTTCATTGCTTCGTTGTTGGTTTCTGATGTTTTGTGCTGATATAAAACTACTACTAATAAAAAATGGTGTGATTCAAGGACCAAAAGTTGTGTCGGTCAGGTTAGGACCTAAGTGGTTAGTAATGAGGACTAATACTTCTTTGTCCTTGATGATTATATGCCAAGAGAATGAAGGACTTTGGATGACTTATTAGTGGGTTTTTTTTCCAGCATTGTTCTAGCCAACAGGAATCTGAGGGATGAAATTGCAATGGCTCCATTCAACTTTCAAAACTTGTTTTGAATAAACAGGCTTTGAAATCAATCCTGAATGCTGTGGGTTGCGGCCCTGTGCTATATTTCACACTGAGCTAGTTTAGCAATGGGAGGATTAAACTAAAACAGCTTTAAGGAAAGCTCAGTATTTGTTCTAACTTCCTAATCTCTTAATTATCTTGAAACTCATTTTAAGATTATTTAATATTATTACCTATCCAATAAGGATGCCTGTCTCTGCATCCTGGGAACACATTACTGCGTTAGAGATGAGACTACAAACTGGCTTTTTATAATTGTTTCAGTTTTCTTTGGCTGCAACATAGACCCCAATCCTGTAAACACATATGCACCTGCTTAACTTTGCACAGGTCTTGTTGAACTCAGTTCAGTGAGATGATGTGCATGCTTAAAGTTAAGCATATGCATAAGTGTTTTAAGGCTCGAGACCTATGATTGTAAAATAAAGGAAATTGCTTCTTACATGTTTGCTAGGAAAAAACTAGAGGAAACAAAGCAGCTCTCCAAAACTGCTTCATTTCCTTCTCTCAGGAGAGAGTTGAAGATAAGAGGAGGATGTTCCAGGGTTAGGAAAAGCCAGGAAATTGCCTTTAAATACTTTGGATCATAACATTCAGAAATCTTGCTGCCCAAAAATAAAGATGGTGGTCCAGATTCTGATCTCAGTTACATGAATGTAAATCTATCTGAACTGCACTCTGACTTCACCAGATTTCCCATGGTGTAAATAGATCAGGATCAAGCACAGAATGTTTCTGGTTGAGAGAAAGTGTAACTAATCTTGACTTATCCAGCTTTGTCCTATGGGTACTTTGCTTTCATTCTTCTTAGCTTTTAGCTTTGCTGGATCCCTTGAGCTTACTTTGTTTTTTCTCAGCACTTCCTCGATGTTACAATCTCTGTGATGTGCTGCAATTCATCCATAGTGCTGCCTTTTTACTCCTCGAATTTACCTCCACAATTCACTCATTGACAGTCTCTTCACATCCCTACTTTCTGAGCTCCAGAGATCCCAACATGCTGTAGCTAGATTGCTCTCCCACCGCAGGAAGCGTGGCCAGATCACTCCCATCTTCCTTTACTGGCCATCTAGCCATTTACATCGTGTTCAGCTCAAAATTACATTATTCACGTTCAAAACTTTCCACTGAAGCTCTCCCCCCCGCCCACCAGGTCTCTGCTCTTAGGCCCTCTATTCCCCTGCTCACTCATTCTCCTCCGGTCTTGGGCGTCCACTCTTTGCCATCCACAGTGGTGGGGCAGGAGAAGGCACTGCCCCTTGTGTTAATCGCCGTCATTGGAATTCTGCCTTTTTTCTTACTCCCCATTCTCTGGGAAACACTTCCTCTCTGCAAATGTCACTTTAAACTCTTTTTCTTGTAGCTCACAGTGAAACATTGTGTGATACTGTATACGAGGAAGGATGCTCTATACAAATAAACTGTATTGTCTCTCTGGTTTGTGGTATGCATGTTAAACCGTGGTTTTTCCTGCTGCTCCATACTATATCATTAGGACCTATTTGATTCCAGCAGGGTCTCCAATTTTGTGCCAGCCTCACCCTGGACTAAGGAAGTTTCATCTCAAGTTCCCTTACAGATGTTGTTTGGTAATAACTAGAACTGGGAAGAAATCCAGATGCTATCAAATTATCTGTCATTGTTTCCATTCCTGCCTACATGGCCTTAAAGTAAATGTTAAAAAAACAGGCAAAGAGGAAGGAAGGAAGAAAGGATATAAAAACTAGAAATTCTTGGTTAAAAAGGTACTTAAACATACTGTTTTAATTTTTGTTCAGGACTCATAAAAATGTCACTCTTGTTATCTTAGTTTCTGATTTCCCCCCCAAAAGTTCCCTTGAGTGTACTGCTTGAGTGTTGTTCTGTTCTCACAGTTTGTCTTTTCTGCTCTGACTAGTGAAAGATGGAAAGGGCCCTTGTTTGTGTATGTGGCTCCTGTTTGTGCATCAGCAACTTTGCATTTGCAGGGACTTTTGAGGATTTTTTGTGCACTATCACTTGTATCCACAAGAAATAATATGCAACTCTTAACTCCATTTCCATACGAATTAAGGCCAACATGAAGTTGCTTTGGTTGGTAACAAATTTTCAGCTGTAGCTTTTGATTTTGTGAGCCAGCTTTTGTGCCGGATTGTATTCTCACAAGAACACGCACACACATTGTGTGCAGTGACCTCCGTGTTCACATCTGAGGGCAGTTGTGTGTGTATTAGAAGGCTAAATTTGTGGACTGAATTGATTAGTTTGTAGAGCTGGTCAAAAAATGCCAATTAGTTTTCATGGAAAATTTGAAATTAAAAAAAAAAAAATTTCCTGCAAACATTTTTCAGTTTTTTTGGCTAAAATGGGTTAAAGAAATGAATCCAATACCTGAACATTTTCCAGATTTTGAAAAATATTTTCAGTTTTCAAATATGAAAAATAATAAAAACAAAACTGAAAACTGATTTTTTTACTGAAAAAGTTTGTTTCAGTTTTTTGATGAAAATACAAATTTTTGACTAAAATGACAATTTTGGTTTGGTCAAAATGTCATTTTTCATTGAGAAAACTTCCATCAGCTCTACCAGTTAGTCATCCAAACCTAGGGACAACAGAATTAAAGACAAATGGGTAAAATGTAAAGTCCAGATTTTGAAGTCCTTATACAGTTTTACATTTAACTGGAAGAAGAGTGGCATGATCCCCTCATTTGGTTTTGGTTGACGTTATAGTGTGGAACATGGGAACCTATTGTCAGTGGGACACCAAACAGTGACTGCTGCCAAATTCTGTTTTCTCATTTAACATTATGTTTGCTGTAGTTCAAAATGGAACCCTTTCCCAAACTAGAGATGGACTTGAACAGGAATGGTGACTCTAGACCGCTTTCATTTTTGGGAAAGTTTAGATTCAGACCCCAGAACTGAACTTGCCACTAAAGTTTTGGTTAAAGCTCAGGTCTCAGACCAGAAGGGTCCCATCTTCTATTTGTGCTTGGGGTGCTGCCAAAATCATGTGAGAACAGGGCCTATCTCATGAGATTTTGACCCATGTTGGCCAAAATCTTGTGAAAACAGGTTGTGCGATTGTTACTCTTTGTGTGGTTGAAATCTCATGAGGTCAGTTGATCTTCTGAGTTTTCCAACACTGGGGCCAAAAATCTCACAACCAAGTCCAACCTGGCCTTCAGTTTCTGTGTGAATCTTTTTGAGGATGAGAACTCCTTAAAAGCGAGAGACAAAGAAGAAGAAATACTCTCCCCAAAACCCTTGTAGGGTCCAATCTAATGAGATACAGAGCACCTTCCAGCACAATGGCAGAGCTTATCAATTCAGAGGATTGCCCCCAGTCCCAGACTACTATTTTATGTTCTGTCTGTCACTCTCTCTTGCTCAGATGGACAGGTCAGCCTTAGGCTTGCTTATACAGGTAGTAATAATAATAAATAATCCCCCCAAAATGTTCAGAGTGATCATTGTCGAAAGGTTATTTTATATTGTAGCTTCTGCATTGTGAGTCTAACGGGGATATTCAGGTTTGCGCTGAAGACTGAGCCTAACAGGCACATAGAAGAGTAAACTGGCCAGCTTGGGCTCGTTAGCTTGAAGCAGCTGTTTGTTGCCCAGAGGGCAGAAGCGTTTGCCACAGTTCTGTTTAACAGGCCCATAATCTAATGTGTGTTTTTTATATTTTGGTTTTTTTGTGGAGCATTTGAAGTTTGTTTTTAGAGAGACCAAGTTACATGAAGTAATTTATTTATGAAGCCCACAAGACTTCCTAGGGACTGAATCAGCGGGATGATAATGATTAATGAAGGCAGACAGCATGTGGCAACTCATCCAAGCCTAGCTCCGCACAGGCTCTGCTCACTTATGAGGAGTATTCATCAGGCTGCATGGTGGGGAGGGCAACAAGAAGGCTATGCTGAAACATTACATTTCAGTTCTAAATATCCTGCCGTAGTGAGGGCACATGCTGCATTTGTAAAGCATGTCATGGAAGGGAGGTGTGTGCAGCGATTTTCTCAGGGAGCAAGAGAGAGCCAAGAAGAAAGCACAGCCTTAGAAGAGCTGTTCAGTGAGTCAGCCATTGCCCAGCGTCCACATGTCTCTGTAGAATGGGAATAATGATACTTACCCGCGGTCGTAAAGCACATTGAGGGCTACAGGTGAAAAGGGGTTTCTGACAGCTACGTTAATTACTATTTCTAGGGAGGTCCTAATGGATATTGTGGCCTCATTGCGCTGGGCACTGGACAAACACATTGTAAGAGACAGTCTTTGCCCCAAAGAGCTTACATTAGCAATGGCACAGAGAGGTGAAGTGACTTAGCCAAGCTCATGAAGCAATGCCAGGACTAGAACCCAGGTCTCCTGACTTCCACTAGCCGTTGGACCATGCTGCCATTCAATATTAACTATCCTCTTCTTTGAGCCAATGCCCTGGCTTCTTTGACAGTGTGAAGATATCTGTTTTGGAGACAGAGGACAGCACTATTTTCTTTAAGCAGCATGTAATTCACCTGACAGTGTCGGGACAGTTCTAGGTGCCCCCTCCCTTGCCCCTGCCCCCCAGGGAACCACAGCTGTTCTGCACAAGGAGATGGGCAGCTGTTGTATGAGTGTGCCAGCTCCATATAACCAAGTGAGGAGGGGCTTGTGTTAGGAAGTGGCCCGAGATCCTCTGGGTTCATGACCATGTGGCTCCAGTGGACACAAACCTTGTCATAGGAGATGCTCCCCCTGGCTGGAATACTGGCTGCAGGAAAAGGAGGTTCCCCATGCCCTGCCCCTGGGTTGAACTAATGGTGAATTCCGTCTGCTCCAAACCCCATGGTGGTTTCTGGGTAGTTCTCACTCTAAGATTAAGGCAGGAAGATGTCTGTCCTCAAGTTATCCGCTTGAAATATTGAAGACTTATTTGCTGCTAGCAGCTAACACAGCAACAACAATGAAAAAGCTACTCCCCCAAGCCTAAAAGAAAGAGAACTAACCCCACTCCCGAGCCGCTGAAATGTTCAGCTCAGAGAAAGCTCTCTGTGATATGGTGCAGTGGGAGTGGCATTTATGTAATACTTATGCAGTACTTTCTTCCCTATACTTTTCAGCCAGAAAAGGGGTTGTGATTCTTCTGCTAGTTACTGCATTGATCCCTATCAAAGGCAAAGGAAAATGAGGGGGAAAAGGCAACAAGTAGGATTTACACATTTCAGGCCAGATCCTCAGCTGATGTAAATCAGTGCATCTCCATCAATGTCAATACAGCTATGCCAGTTGACACCGGCTGAGGATCTGAGTTTTTATTCTTTATTGCCACATGGTTTGCGATAGTCTTGAGCAGTGATTACAAAGTATAAGTAAATCTTTAGCCACCTATATGCTACGTGTATGGCGCAGAGCACAAATGCACCTCAACTCTTCATTCAGGAGCAGATCTCAGATTCAAATAGCTGGTGAGTTTTAACTGTCCCGGGGAACTTACAGAGTAAATACGCTAGAGATGGTCAGAAAATGGGAAGGGGGTGGGGTTTCTGTGGGAAGTTTCAACAGTTAGCTGAAAATCTGAAAACGGATTTGTTCGGGTTTTGGCACCTGAAAATAAAAAATTGCAAATTTTTGGCAATTGAAAATGGAAAAACTAGCCAAGATACCATCGTAGAAACATACTGATCTGGAACTGTCCTTAGAAGAGGCCAGGTCAGTCGTTAGACCTTCAGTAACAAGCACCACGTGTCAGTTTCTCCAAAGTAATGCACTGACTGAACAAAGAAGGGCTGGCTAGGATACCAGCATGCCCAGTGGCAGATACTGTAAAGAAAACAGCATTAGTTCTCATAACACTAGTAATTTCCAAAGCAACTCACTGACTCCTTACAAGCATTTCACCCAGCAGATGTGAAATGTCTTTAGATCCATGGTCGCACCTATACCCTGTCTGCACGAGGGCTGGCTGGCTGGCTCCTCTATTTTCATTTGCAAATATCATTTCATAACAGTGAGAACAGACTCGGGGCCACCCCGTTTAAGTGGATTATTGTGCTTCTTGCGTGGTGACATGGTTGTTCAGAAACATAGCAGCCTCTTGTTCCTTATTGTACATAACAGGAGTAACGCCATAGACAATGGAGGGGTTGACATCTGAAAGTGGGTAGGTGCAGAATAAACCCTCTCTGGCTCTGAAGAGTCTCCACTGGCCATAACATACCTGGAGTATGAAAGAACCCTCTTTTACCGATGACTTATATTCAATCATTGGAGGTTTATGCCCCCAGGTAAAGGGACAGGGGTGGTAAAAGGGGTGGTAAGAGCCCCAGGTTCACTCAGTGGAGCATGAACCTGGTGCAGGAGCTCAGGAAGACAAGGGCCCCTTCGCAAGCCCTAGTGTAGGGGATGTGACCAAGGAAGGGCTGGCAGTGAGAGGGCCACGTCAGGTGCAGGGCTGCAGCAAGTAGCGCTGCAGGGATTCTGGGCAGTGCTGCTGTCAATGGATGGCAGAGACAGCTTGCCATAACTTAGGGCTGGTCTACACTGGAGGTGGGGTGTCAATGTAAGATACGCAACTTCAGCTATGAGAATAGCGTAGCTGAAGTCGACGTATCTTATTTTGACTTACCTCCCGTCCTCACGGCGCGGGATCGACGGCCACGGGTCCCCCGTCGACTCCGCTTATGCCTCTCGCCCTGGTGGAGTTCCAGAGTCGACGGGGAGTGCGTTCGGGGATCGATTTATCGCATCTAGACGAGATGCAATCAATTGATCACTACCCGCCGATCCGGCGGGAAGTGTGGACGTACCCTTAGACAGCGCCACAAGGCTGGGGGTTGCTTTGGCTCTAGGAGCAAGGCACAGCACAGCACAGAACCTCAGCCTCAATTGCAGTATCTTTCTCCCACCGGGAGTCTATATTTTTGATACATAAATGATTAAATATTACCCAGGCTTTTGAGATAGAAAAGGTAGCCGAAAACTCCTCTCCCCTCTCACTGAAACTTTCAGAGGACTCAGATAAACAAGGCTCAGATCCAAACCAGTCTGGGGTTGTTTTTGGACTATTATTATTATTATTTATTTATTAATTGCATTGCAGTAATGCCTAGAGGACCCGGCCCCGTTGTGCTAGGTGCTGTACAAACAAGTAACAAAAAGATGGCCCCTGCTCCAAAGAGCTCACAATCTAAGTATAAGATGAAAGACAACAGGTGACTATAAGAAAGTTTCCCAAGGTAACAATGAGATGGTTGTGATAAGAGTGATGAGCAGTGGTCACAGCACACCATGGCCAAGTTTTTGTAGGCATCTCGGCAGAGGTGAGCATTAAGGAGGGATTTAAAGGAGGACAATGTAATGGCTTTGCAGATTTTTATGAGTGTCTAAAACCCAAAATCTTTCTGATCTGATTTTGCAAAACCAATACCCACCCCCAGGTTTTTTCCTCCCTCACATTTCTGCTCTCAAAACCCTATTTCTTATTTTGTCAGGAAAGTAGAAGTTAACTGTTAGACCATTGTGCTCTTCTATATGAGTCAATTCTGCTGTATTCAACAGAGTACAGATTGAGTTTAGCATCTGACTAAGATGGAGCACAATTTAAAGGGGGGAGGGGGACAGAATGGCACAGTGCTTAGTACTGTGCCTGTTAATTGCTCCAGTACTTTCATTTCTTGTGACAGCTTTCCGTGATGCATTATCACTCTGGTGGTTTTTATCCCCCCTTAACTGCTTTGGCTTAGTTTAATTTCGATATGTTGCTGCAGAGAGGTGCACTGAGCACTCAGCACAATATGGGAGTAATAGGATTGGTCCCATTTGACCCAAGTGCAGAAGTGAATATTTGATCTTTGTTTTACTGCTTCAGCTCCTTGAATTTATATGAACGGACAAAGCTGGTGCCTGTGAAAACATCCAGGGGCATGGCCATTGCAGCTCTCCTGCTCCCCATCCCTCCCCCCTTCTCCCTCTGCTAATGCCCTACAAACAGTTCATTACTGAGTGATCGCACTGTAACATCACAGCAGGCAGGAGGGCTGGGCTGGGTGTCATGGGGGAAACAGAGATGAGAGACAAATGGGAAAGCAAGGCTATTATAATAGACATGCTGCCTATAGAAATAAAAAAGATTCAGTACTCTTTAGCCAACAGGGTTTATTGAACCTCTGTTATCTATCATGGCCTTGAGCCTGCAGGTGACTGGGCGGTGGACTTCAGTGGTTACCTGTCCGTACTCTAGAAAAGTTTAAGGTAGGGAGTGCAAGGCTGTTTTGTTTTATTGCGAGTGAGCAGAGGCTAGGTGTGGACTCAAGTGAGGATGAGCAATATGTGTATTTTTCAGCACTGAAGAGATACAAAACTCAAGTTTCTTGTCTCTTACACTCAAGAGGGCGGTCCTGGGCACGGAATGGCAATTGTCAGAATGCAAATAAGGTTCTTGAGTAAATCACTGTTTGGTCTCCATTGTGTCCCTTTCTGTGCCTGGTCAACAAAGGAAATCAGTCTGCTTAATATCCCGGCTAGGTGGCTTAGGGCTAGATATTTAAAGGTTGTTTGGGCACCTAAAGATGCAGAGAGGTACTTGGTGGGATTTTCAAAAGTGCTTTGGAATCAATAGGAGTTAGGTGCCTAGATGCTTTTGAAAAATATCACTAGGCATCTATATGTTTTTTCGGCACCTAACTACCTTTAAAATCTGGCCCTTAGTCATTTAGCTCAAGCCATAGAGGTTGTGGGTTCCTTCTCTACTGACAACCGAGAGGAGAGATGTTCTATATTTAGCTATGTGTGGCCTTCTAAGACTGCTCTCTTGTGGCTGAGATCTGCCAAAAGTGAAAACATTTTGACCAATCCTTCCCCCCTCTGCTCCAGTTTTTGGTTTTCAGTTTACCAGGAACAACTGAGGAAAGCAGATAGTTTCTATGACAATTTTTGTTTAGTTTAAAACCCAATTTTCAACTAAACCCCCAATTTCCCACCAATTTTTTGTCACTTCTGTCTCTTTTCCTGTTTTCCATTTTCTGTTTCCATTTTTCCTTGTCTTCTTTCCTTCCATCCTTCCTCCTTCCCTCTCTTCCCCCTTCTCCCACTGCATTCTGTAACATCTCATGTCTTTCCCCATCCTGTGCTTTCCCTTTATCCCCTGCCCTTTGTTTCCATCACTCTGCCCCTCAAATATTAAAATCCCCAAACATTCTATATTTTAGGCAACAATGGGGTAGAGATGCAAAATGTAGATCCAGATTTGGAAGAGCCCAAAATTCAGAGGTGTTCAGATTAGATCCTGGGAGAGAGCTGGGTAGTTGAATAATATAGTTATTCTTTAATTTATAGAAGGGCCTAGCAGTCCTTCAGGGCCCCACGGTGTTGGACGCTCTGCACACACATAGTAAAAGACAGTACCTGCTGTGAAGATCTTCCAGTTTACATAGATAAGACAGACAGAGTGGTAGAAAGGGAAGCATTATTACTCCTGTTTTACAGATGAGAAACTGAGGGAAAAGAGATCGAGTGACTTGCCCTCGGTCACACAGCTAGTCGGATCCTAGATCATCCTAGATTTCCTGAATCCCGTTTAGTACCTGATCCAAATCTTTTCTTTCCTTAGTGTGGATTCTGCTTAGATTTGGGGCTTTGATTTATACCCATCTCTCCACTCAGGGCACCCTGTCCCTATTAATTGGCCAAACATGCTGTGGGGATGCTGGGAGAGCTTTTCATAGTGCTTCCAAACACTGTACAGCTAGTTCCACTCCTCGAGCACTCTTTCGTACTGCTCTTCCACTCTGGATGCTGCAGGGAAATTCTGGCCCCACTGAAATCAATGGCAAAACTCCCATTGCCTTCATTAGGTCCAGGATTTCACTCTGCATATCCCATATCCCATCAGAACAGTGGGGAGCTCAAAGAGCCCACTGCCAACGAGAGCAGGTCTGCAGGGAGACCCTCCCACAAGAGAGAGAACCAGACCATCGCTCTGACTTGTCTATACTCACTTTTGTACCTAAAATGCACTCCACATTAATGATTCACTGGGCAAAGCCTTCTGCCCACGTTAATGTCTGAATCAGACAATTATTCCTCCACAGATTACAAATTTAAAATCAGAGAAGCAGGCATTCTGTCAATGGTTTAAATGACTTGACTTGACAGTAGGCTATTCTTTCAAGATTAAAATGCTCCGAGAGAAATCAGTGGGTTCAAAGGGAGACAAAGGCTACACTCTATGCCAAGAACTAGACGTCTCTCTCACATAAATATGTTACTCTATTAACTATGTTAATAGTTACTCTTAATACTTGGTTGATAGGTCATGAACTTCCGACAGTAAAAGAGCAGAGATAATGAAACAAAGGAGGGTTTTAGAAATGGAAAGCCAGGGCATTTTTCCAATTGTTTTTTTTTTTAAATTTACAGACCTATATTTCTCTTTGTAGTTCAAGTTCTCAAGCTTGCCAGATTTCTGAATGAGAACCTTTTGTCCACATCCAGTAAATATCTTGATAGTTCAGTAATATGTAAAAGGGGCAGAAGTGGAAAACATCAGCACAGTTAGATATTCACTGTGCCCCTCTACTGGAAATGGATTAAGATATGGGATAACACAGAGACACGATGGGACTATTTAAACACATATCTCAAGTGTCAAGTAACAAAGGGCGCAGTACCTTTTTACTGTAATAGTAAGGGAGAATGGTTCCATTCATGTTATATCTGTTATATATTAGTTCTCCCTTACTATTACAGTAAAATCCCTATCTAAAAAGGCATATCTAATATGGTATTTAAGGAGCCAGATTTTCAAAAGAGCTCAGCTCCCATTTAGGAACCTAAATAAATGGCCAGATTTTCAAAAGATTTCAGCACATTGAGTGTTGAGTTCTCTTGACAAACTGCCCATCAGTGTCATAATGGGGTTTGGAAATCTGACCCTTACTTAGGTGCCTAAAAGGGAGCGGAGTGCTTTTGAAAACCTAGCTCTAACACTATATTATAAAAGGGCCTGAAATTTTGATCCAGATCCAGATTTTTCAGAGACAACAATGTTGGGGTCTGTTGGATCCAGGGTTTGGATTTAGACCCATCCCTATGGTATTACTAAATTGTAAGGCATATATGTAATACCATCCCTATGGTATTACTAAATTGTAAGGCAAATTAAACTTCTGAGATGCATTGGTTTGCACTGTCTTATAGGTAAGGCCTTTTGTTCTCAGTGTTTACTGATCTTTACTAAAAATTTCCTAGGCGTTACAAAAGCTACCAATTTTTGGTTTTTACTGATTTTTTTTTCTTTTCACCTGAACTTTGGCTGTGGCTTGAAAACTGTGGCAGACCCTGGGGGAACTGAAGGGGCTTCTAGATCAAAAGGAGAGATGTTGGCTAGGGAACCTGGGCCACTCAGGTTACCAAGCTACCATCTCTTCTTCTGGCATGGGCCTGGAAGCAGAAGACATGGAGGAGGCAGTGTGAAGAGATGGTGCCCTCACCAGTTTATTTAACCTTACTTTTCTCTATTTTTTGCTTTTTCCCTATCTTCCCATCCCCCCGTATTAACCCCAGTATCTACTCAGAAAACTGTGAAGTTAATTTTTTGCACCTACTTTCATCTGTTTTTAAATGTTTGTAATAAACACTGATACATTCCTGGTAGATTTTAAACAACATAAAACAATAATGATAGCAGGCTGGCAAGTTCTGGAGTTGATCTACCTGAAGTATTGCCAGCCCCCCAAATCGTGACTCAGACTCCCCAAAGATAGAGATTTAAAAATAAATAAATATTGGATTCTTTTTATTTGCATCCTGGTTTCTATGCCTTTAGGAGACCCAAGTGGGTCATGTTTTCAAGCTTTTCTCCACAGCTGTGTGGGCTAGAAATGCTGGATGAAAGCTGAGATTCTAAAGTAATCACTGAGCTCCAGGAGTTGAGGTTTAAGAAAAACACTCAGGGTGAAATCCTGGCCCTATTGAAGTTGATGGCAAAACTTCCACTGATTTCAACAGGGTAGGGATTTCACCCTCAATATACTGAGACTCACCACAAGATTTGGTAAAAATGTATTTGCATTTTTTGTATGATGTATATGTATTAACAAAGAAATAAAACAACTGTCCATGCTGTCTCTAAGGAGAGTGAATACATTTAAAGAATCAGAGCTGCTGCTATGTCAGAAAGCATTTGCAACTGGTACGGTGCTGTCCCTCAGCCTAATACAGTTCCAGGAGCTCATAAGAACAGGGATGAATTATTTCCTGGACTCTTGCTAGTCTAATCACGTTAAAAAACATAAATTACAGCTTGGTGCATTTTTCGAATGAGCTATAATGCAGGCTGTTCCTTGCTGGGATACATTTCTCTTAGCAGCAGTGGAAAGATTATGAATGGGCTTTTCTAGAGAAAATAATTGAGTTAGATGTCCAAGTCCCACTGAAAGTCCATGAGAGTTGGGAACTTGCAGGAACACCTTTTAAAAAAATCTCATTGTTTATTTTTTTAAATTGGTGATTTGAGACACTTCTAATTAGCCTGGCACTTTGATTTCTTGGTAAGCATATGGAGCCAGTAATTTCTTAGCAGGGAGGGAGCATGCTCTAGAGGTAAGTGGGTCTACAAAGGACTCAAGAAGCTTGGGTTCTAGTCCCAGCTCCAACACTGACTCTCTCTGAGTTTGGGCAATTCACACATAGCCCGAGTGCTCAGTACTTCTTAATATTAGGTGCCTTACTTCCCTGTCTATATAATGGGGACAATAATACTTATCTACCTGTAGACTACTATGAGATTTTTGCATAGAAAATGCTTTATGTATAAGTGTAAAGTATTGTTCATATTTTCAAAAGTGACTGGATTTCTTACTTTTTGGGTGCCCAGCCTGAGAAACCTTAAATGAGTCTGATTATCAGAATGTGGTGGTTCAATAGCTTCAGAAAATCAGGTCCTAGGAGTCTAAATCCCATTGACTTTCAATGAGGTTTAGGCTTCTAAGTTCCTAACTCACTTTTGAAAATGGGATGTAGGCTCCTAAGAGACTTAGGCACTTTTGCAAATGTTATCCTTGGACTGTCTTCGAAAGCCCACCCCAAAAGGTTTTCAGGCTTGACAGAGAATGTGTTCTAAGGCTACAAACAGTTTTGGTACTGACTGTAGGATTTTGCAAAACTACAGATAATCCCACATTGAATTTAACAAACTTTTCCACAACATTTTAAAACCAGAACTGCACGGAATTCTAACAGGTGCAGTTAAAGTTTAAGCACTTCACAGATGGCTATTAAACCACTCAGCCAAAGCCACAAACTCCCCAAAACAGCTATAAATACAGAAATGCATTCCAGTACTTTGTCTCTTGGCACTAAGAAAAGATTTCCAAATTCTTCTGATTATGCTGCAGTCTGTTGTTTTTTAATTTCTTTGCAGAGTCCTTCTGAGCAGGTCTGAATGTTTCCAGCATGAGGACACTGGTCTTGGATCTCAGTTCAGTTTATCTTTGTAAGCCCACACCCTGAGCACAAATTAGTGTTGAAGATCACTCCCGTTTCATCCTGCCAAATGTTAACATTAAAGAGATTTGGGATGTAGATGTTCTTTTGTCCTGCTCAACAGACCCCTGCCTGCGATAATATCCTTGGGGTTATGAAGTATTATTCAAAGGCCGCACAGGAAGGAACACTATGCTCTAGTTCTCCTGCATGTGGCTTTAGTTACAGATTCTCATGAATCCTTTCTTTTCATACCTGTTAAGTTTATATACTGCAAATTCTTCTCGATAAAATGAGTTGATAAGATCCTGTAGGAACAAAATTAACAGAAACAATTGGTCCAATACTTTTTTATCTGCTTGTTTCTAATGTGACCTGCCAACTTTTTCTGCCTGTGCAGAACATCTTATAGGATCAGGGCCTCTTTCAGCTTCTGTTGGTTGATGCTGTTCCCTGTAAAGCCTTTATATCAGCAGCATTTGGGTTCATCCTGCCCTTAGCAAACCATGGATGCCCAATCGCTGAATTTTCATGTTGCACATCATGTGCACTCATATTCCTTAGCACGATCACGCTTTGGGAACTTGTATCCTTGTGGTTTATTTAAAGGAAGTAAGTTACAGCCTCCTTTCCATTTAAAATAAACAGTTATATCAATGCATGCTGCATAACAAACTACCCTATTGTTTGGCAGCTCTAGAACAGAAGCAGCTCTAGTTTCCATGATGAATTCTTTACCACGCAGTTTGGTAAAAAAACTACTGAGGTAGTTAATGTTCAGGAACTTTAAAAGTCTGTGGGTTAATTTTCCCCCTCAAATGGTCTGCAGATGTGATTTTATTCAATGAGAACTACATACAAGCATCTGAGGGCAGAATTTATCCCTCCTGTAGAAGGCAGAGATAAATTAAGCACTAAGACAGAACAGTGTGCACATTACCAGGCATGTTGTAGGCCAAATTAATCTATGGAGTAACTTACACTAAGTATTACTTTGATCCCAGTAAGCTAGTCCAGCGTGAGCAGGCAACATCTTGGGCACCTAAAGACAAGGAAGGGAGGGCAAAATATGTTTCAAATATTACACAAGACAATTTGAGATGCTAACTATACATTAGCTTGAAGGGGAAAAATCGCACAATTTTTTATTGAAAAATACTTGTTCAGAGGATGAGATTGTTCATTTTAAAAACACTACCTTGCATCCAATTGTTACAGAATGGATTGAGCTAAGAGTTTGAAAGGTGATTAGTGATTCTGAGTGCCTTAATTTTGGAGTGCTCAGCATAGGACAACTTGAGGGGGTCTGACGTTTCAAAGATCCTGTGGCCAGCAATTTCTGAAAATCAGGCCCCCTTTATGGTGTCTTATTTCAGGCACTGAAAAATGGAGGCAGCCAGAATCACTAGTTGCTTTTGAAAATATTAGCCCCGTTAAACAGCAGGTGAATTGTTAGTTCTTTTTGGGGCAAAGCAGCTGTTGCCAAAGGTGTCTCTGAAGATCAGCGGGGAACTCCGTCCTCCTGGAAGCTACCCTGACACACAATTATATCTGGATCTCTTTTCAGTGATGAGGTTCCATTAATGACCCATGGCTTTTGCTTTGCCGACATAGCTGGACAGTCAGAACAAAGGCTGTCACCACATTATAACCCACATTTCTCCATGTAAATCATTGTGCTTTCAGCACCTGGTCTCGTCATTCTTCCTTTGGCTTTTGAATCATAGGGCAAATTCTTCAGAGTTGATGGGATTTTCTAAGGAAGTTAAGTGCTCACCTCCCATGGAACTGGGCATCTGTCTCCCAGAATCACTTTTAAAAACCCCAGTCTAAATAGTTTTCTGAGGACAAATCCAAGCAGTTGACCACCCAAATAATACATGCAGGCCCTCTTAGGAGTGGATGACTGGTCCAGGAATTAGGGCATTAGCCTATGACTTGGGAGATCTGGGCTCAATTCCTTGCTCAACCACAGACTTCCTGTATCACCTTAGACAAGTTAGTTGGACTCTCTGTGCCTCAGTTCACCATCTGTAAAATGGGGATAAAAGCACTGCCCAGCCTCACAGGAGCATTATGAGGATAAATATATTAAAGGTGCAGAGGTAACAGGGGCCATAGAAGTACCTAACAGAGCACAGAAGTACCTAACAGTCTGATAAGAATAATACTCCCAATCCCCAGGAAACTTTCCTTTGCTCTCAGCTGGGTTGTAGACCAGTTGTAGCAGGATGGCAGCCCAGGCCCTCCTCAGGGAATGAATTGTTTTGGTTCATTGGAGTATTCCATCCTCATTCATGTCTGGATACCCCAACTGTTGAAGGCAGAATCCCATTTGGCTGATTTCCTAGAAGGAACACTCCTTTCATTTCAAACACCTATATTTCAAAAAGTGAAAAAATCCCACAAGACTTTTGACTGTTTTTTTAAATCAGTTCTGTTCTAAAAGATTGTACTGCTGTAAGTAATAACCCTAGTGGGCTGCTTATTTACCTGCATACTTTGAAAGTAAAGTAAATCCTTGTTGAGAGGATTTTTTTTCTTGGTTCATTGTAATTGCTATTTTTATTTATTACAATAACACCTAAAAGCCCCGGTTGAGATCATAGCCCTGTTGTGCCTGGCATTGTACGGACCATCCTCTTAAAAGCTTATCCTATCTAAATAAACAAGACAGACATAGGATGGGAGAAATGAAGCATTATTATGTCATATTTGCAGATGGGGAACTGAGGCATGAATCCTCTTGAAATCAATGGAGTTAAGGGCCTAATATCTCTGGCCAGGCTAGAGAGAAACTTAAGTGACTTGTTCAAGATCACACAGGAAGTGTGTGGCCTAGCTGAGCACTGATCACAAATCTCCTGGACTGTGGACCAGTGGTTTAACCACAAGGCTGTCCTTCCGAGTGTTGTTATGCTAGTTACCTGCACTCTTTGGGAACACTACAGACAACAATTGCTTTCTTACAGTGTGGTTACCAAAGAAGAGATGGGTGTTGGGGCAAAAGCGTATGGTTGTATTCTATAGTTGTTTGGGAATGGAATTCCCATTGGATCTGGTCTGAGATCTTGTACAAAAATTAAGGGCCATGTACAGCTCTGTGTCTATAACAATGTATCTGCTGCTGTTAGACATTTAAGGGAATTAAATTGTCAACTTTGGAAAAGTATTAATTATCCTTAAATTAGAATGTGTTTCTGGAGTACAGCATAACTGAACACGAAGGCTTGTCAGATTGCAATAGACTCTTTATCCAGGTTGCCTACTGATGGTTAGGAAATAATGCTATGAAGTAGAATATAAATGGCGAGGTGTGTATCAATATGAAGGTATAACTTGCTTGCTTGCTGCTTTTTTGCATTTGAATGGGTAAATCACCACTTAGTACTGATGCTTTGGGTGGGAGAATAGTATTTCTAATTTGTTTGCTTATACTAAAAGGCACCCACTTTTTGACCTATTCTATTCTATTCTCCTCCTTCCTGTAGTATCTGAACACCCTCCAGTAGTGCATTATAAGTGCTATATAAATCTAGATGGTGTTGTTAGGATGATGACTATCATGCACCATGACTAAAATCTGTCATGTGAAATTTGTGCACTCTCATTCTCTTGACCAAATTGACTACATTTGGTTTTACAAGATCGTAACTCAATTTAGGGTTTAGTCCCCACTGTCACAGCTATAAATCTCTAAAGTTGTTTGCCTCTTGCTAAACTGCAACCAGTATATTTTGGATTACCTGCAATTCCAACTTCCCTACAGGTGGATTGGCCTATATGCAAATGTAGCATAGCCTGTTGGTTGGTCAGGGCCGCCCAGAGGATTCAGGGGGCTTGGGGCAAAGCAATTTCGGGGGCCCCTTCCATAAAAATAAGTTACAATACTATATTCTCGTGGGGGTCCCTGTGGGGCCTGGGGCAAATTGCCCCACTTGCCCCCCCTCCCCTGCGTGGCCCTGTGGTTGGTACATAGGATACAAAATGTACACTCAGTAGTATCACTGACTATAACCAGGTCATAATTCTACAGGAAAAAACCCAGACAAACATGTTGAATCCTAAAAAATATATGGTTTTTGTATTCATTTAAGAAATTCTTCATCTGCAGTGAACTGCAATATGCACAATGCTACATCTATAGCTCCTTGGTGAGGAATAAGGACTAAATTAGTGCATTCAGAATGGAGTAGTATATCCACTGTGAACAGTCAAAACATCAAACCAGCAGAGCTGTGTAGAATCTGGCACCTTTTAGTTGGCAGGATTTACATGTACGTTCTCTTCCGTTTTGATCTGGGTTGTGGTTTTGACTCAATTTAGCTCTGGGCTTGAACCACAACCCGGGACCCAAACACCCAAGAAACCTGGTCCAAATCTAATTTTTTTCATCTTGAGCTCATCTCTAATTCAAACAATCCCCAAAACTCAAGGCAAAATTTTATCAAAACCACCCAATTTCACTGTTTCAATGCCAAACCACAATTCAACTCAGGTTTGTTTGAAACTGGCCCTAAATTCATTCAAAACAGGTCCCAGATTGACTTGAACTTGGTCCAAAGTTGGCTCATAACATTTACAAACTTTAGAAAATCTGGGCTGAGCTTGATGTTTTCAAGAAAACCTGAAATTGAGAGAGAGCTTTGGGAGATTCAGGTTTTATTGTGGCCATTTCACACAGTTCTGCAAACCAGTCATGAGAGCTGTGCTGGTTCAGAGCAATTGTTCAGACAACTGTTCTGTTTCAGAGCAATTCTAAAAAAGCTGAAAGATCTCCTGCAAACTTAGAAGTTTTCCTCTCTTAGACTTGTTCCATTTTTAGTGGAGTTGCTAGAGCTCTGTTCTGCATTTTGCACAATTAAAATAAAAGCCTTTGAAGTGTCTGAATTTGCATATTTTATTTTTTTCTGGAGACTTTGTCATAGTCTCTTATGTAAGTGATAGCATCAAACTGGGGCAGCAGAATGGATTCCAGGGACACTAATCTTCATTAAGCTTGTTTATTTGCAGGAGCGCCATTAAATTAAAAATTCCTTATCAGGATACCTCTCCACTGATGAAACCAGCCTAATTGTTTGGAGGAGGCAGGAGCGGTGCTATATCCTTGCACCTTAGGGTACTTTGATCTTAATCATGCCTTTGGGGAGTACTCAATGCATCAGTAGTCTCCAAGATCACATTAAATCTATCCGTTATGTGGCAGCTATTTCTGTAGTAACTGAGGCCCAGATCCCAGACTCTGCTCACCGTTGTGATGACTAACTGCTAGGTGCCCTGCTGCTTAGCAAATCCTCAGCCCCAGGCTGGGTGACTAGGCTCCCCATGCAATGCTCGGGGAGAGTTAGGCGCCTAAGAAAGATCCTTAGAAGACAGCAAGCAGAGCAGGGAGCTGCCGAAGCTAGCCAGGAGTGAAATGCTGAGGGAAGGTATGGGGGAGAGGAGAGGGGCGTAGGTGCCTAAGCGGATGACCTGGTGCGCCTGGCTAATGGGCTAGAGGTGGGCACCTTCCTCCACTCAGGATACTCAGCTGTGAATCCTCTCTGGGAGGCAGGCACCCAGGCTTAGGCATTCTGACCCCTAACTTTTAGGTACCTTGAAAATCCCAGAATCCACAAACGTGGAGAGAGAGGTGCCTGAGACTTCATCCACAAAAGCCAGCATGCTAGGCAGGGAGCCACCTAAGCTAGTCCATGGGAGACGCCAACAAGAGGTGTGCGTCCTCTGCCCTGCCTCCCCGTCCATTTTGTGTGGAGTTAGGCATCGTCCTGTGGCGGGGGGTGGGGGGAGCTGGAGTGGAGGAGGAGGAAGAGGAGGCCATGGGGGCTCCTGTCCAGTTTTGGCTTAAGATGCTCTGGGGCTGGAGGCTTCCTGGAGCCACTGAGGTCCAGAGACTGTGAAAAGGGAGGAGGGACTAGGGAAGCAGAGCTGAATCCCCTTGCTGTGGGAGACTGGAGAGGGATAGCCCAGTCAGCTACATTGGCAATGCTGGGGAGAAAGTAGGAGTTCAGAGTGTGTGTGTGGTGCCTGGGAGGATGCAGGGGCTGGGTGGTGGGTATCTGTGGGTGGCAAGGGAGGATTATATGGGAGGCAGGCGCTGATGAGTGGTGGGTGTCTCTGGGAGACAGGCAGTGGAGGGTGGGTGCCTGCAGGGGGTGGAGAGGCAAAGGGGTGGGTTCTGGGTGCCTATGGGAAGTGGAGCAGAAGGGGCATCCCTGATTCACTATCACCCCCTCCCTCAGCCATATCCCTGGCGGGAGGGGGTACCAGTTGCTGCCGCCTCTTACTTGGAGAGCTCAGCGAGACTACTTGCAGCCAGGAGGCTCCTTCGAGCTGCTGTAGCCTGCTTCCTGACAACAACGGTGATACCCTCCCTCGCTGTGCCAAACCTGGCACCCCTGCCCGCCCTAAGCCACCTGATCCTGCGCTATATGGATTGCTGCACGTGCGTGCAGTTCCCAGGTTCCCAGAATGTGTGCGTGGGGATGGAAACATAAATGACCCCCCCACAATATTTCCATTGAGGCGGCACTAGTCCCCGCTGCCCTCCCAGTTCTGCCGCCCCTGAGATAGGTTCCCACACCTAGTTGAGAATCCTACTTTGGGGCTGCCCGGGCCCCGAGCTGCTCGTTAGCTGGGGTGGCATCGGGGCTTAGATGGCTTTGGGAATACAAACCGGCACCTAGGGGATGCAGGTGATTAAGGAGTTAAGTGGGAGCTGAGCGGTGGTTTTGATAATGGCAATGACACCTAAATAGTGGCCGTAGGTGCCTAAAGAGGCAAATAGATGCCTAAATACCTTTGAGGATCTGGGCCTGAGTGCCTCCGTATTATTGTCCCCATGTTCCAGATGGAGGCACAGACAGACTTGGTCAAGTGTCACACAGAGCTTGTGTCAGAGCTGGGAAGTGACTGCAGATCTCCTGAGTCCCAGTCCACTGACTTCACCCCACGGCCCTGATGTAATTAAAACAGCAAGCGTCATTGCCGCTCAGGAGTGTGGTTCACTGGCAGAGCGATGTGGGTGGGGAAGCCTGCATAGCGCCTGGCTGCCACATGCTTTGTTCTGGTCGGTGCGCTAATTTGTCCACTTTCTGTTGGTACCCAATGCACAAATTGTACCTGTGTGACCTGCAGTAGGTGGATATAAAAAAAAACACCACAGAAGTTTTTCTGAACTCAGAAAGATTCCTGGGCTCATTTCTGGGCAAAGGCTTATCAATTACTCATTTTATTTAAATTTGTTTTCTAGTCACAACCAAGTGGGCACAATGAGCAAAATACTGCCTCATTGAGGTCAGCAGCAAAACTCCCACTTATTTCAATAAAGCCGGGGTTCAGTCCATATATCAATCATCCAATAAGTGATATTAAATAAATCTGTTGCATTATTTAATTTATGCTGTAGCCAAGACGGGGGACCCAGTAAAAGTGGCCTGGGGTTCTGTGGCAGGCCAGACTTGTACTTCTGTTTCCCATTATGCTGATGTGGCTAAAAAGAAGACTTCTTAATCCAGGACTTTCAGCCAACAGCTGAAACTCCTGTTGTACTCAAATAGGAGCCGTGCACATCATACATTTACCGGATTCTGCCCCTAGTATTTCTTTGCTGGCAGTCTGACACCTGGCATTAAAATTGGAAGGTGTGGGAGAAAGAGAGAGAGACCCTCGCATGCCCGGCTATATTTAGTTCTACACTGTTGGTTCCAAAATGGTAACATTACAGCTTGGTTAACAGGTGCTGTCTTTACATATTTGATAGAGATCCAAAGTGTACTAAACTATAATAGAGATGTCTGCCTTCAGTAATCAATATCAAAATAAAATTACATCTCATGTACACAATCCTTTTAGATACACTGTAGGTCAGTTATATTAAGAGGTCCCTTTCCCCAGTAAGTTTCCAAACACAAGACTTATTTTGCTCATTAAATTTTTACGTTAAGCATTAGCTAAAACATCCATGAGCTGTGAAAAGCTCTAAGCACTGAGCCACTTAGGTAAATCAATGTGTTCTAATGTCAAGTTTTTCAAATGTTACGAAGGTTTCTAGTTACGAAATCTTAGCTAATGGTGGTGGATCAGTGAAACTTCCTTGCCGGCTGTTTTATCTTGACCTGATTTGCTGTGTTCTACCACTTTAAGAGCTATTACAGTTATGAAACAGAAGAAAAATATGTCAGCCTCTGTGAACAGGTGGGCATGGAGAATGAAACCCTTAAAATCACACTCAACTAGGAAAGATGAATAAATTCTCGATGAAGCAAATCAAAATCACTCGATGTCAGAGTTCCAGTGTTAATACCTAGAAAAGGAACTAATAAAACAGGTAGCCAAACTTAATTTCCCACTAACCGTTTTAAATGATGCCAGTAGGTCATTGGTTGAACCCTCATTTTCCTTCAGTTGATTAAGGCAGAATCAGACATTTGCCCTTCTCTAAAATACCCAAGGAATTGTTTTGATACAGTTGAACTATGCTGCATGACCATACAAATAACCAGAAATAGTCACCCCCAAATGGTAATTGTTGTGGTGAGAAGGACACTTTAGCAGCCAGATACAGGAAGCCCTCAAAACTAGGAACCCACTTAAAAGGCATTTCTGCTCTCACTTAATTAACCAAGTGACATCTGGTTCCAGTGTAGCTATCCTGCTGAATAACAACAAGAAAAATGAGATATTAGTGAGGCAGAGATGACCGCACATCTGCTTACATTTGCCTTCTTGGCATGACCCATCATGTCAGTGTTTAGGGCTCAAGATAAAAATGCAGGGAGCTGAAAAGAGCACAGCATTCTCCTAACTGAAAATGTATAAGGCTTAATAGAGAGAGAGATTGAACTCTCAGATACCTGGGTGTTTGCATTCTGATCACAGAAGGGGTGTGTGTGTGTGTGTGTGTGTGTATCCCTCTTACAATTTAGGGGTATTTTAAGGCAGACTCAAGAGCAATTTTTGGTGCCAAACTGCTTGAGAATAAATGCATAGAAAACAGTGACAGAAAGGTCAAACAATCCGATTTGATTCACATTTTAGGTTGCTATTCCTGCTGTATACAATATAGAGTGACTGCAAATGAAGGCTTAGTCAAGTTCAGAATGAGAACTGCAGGCTCTAGAAGGAAATGGGTTATCTGCTGCTGCACAAGTTTAAAAATGGTACTGAAATAACTTCCAAAGGGGCTTATTATATCTGAATTGTTGAAGGATTTGTAAGGCTTGATTTTTAGCAAGAATTGCCTAAGGCAATATTAATTTGATATGCATCTTCTTTCTGATAAACACACTGTACTTCTAAAATTGTTGTCATCAGCATGGTAACAAATAAGCATGGAGGAATACATTTCTAAGCAGGAAGCACGCTAGCTGAAAATGTACTGAGAAGGGTAGAATTTAGCCACTGTGTTTTGCAAACAACTAAGCCCATGTCACCACATCAAATGGGCATTGCTTATGTGTAATATTGGTGGGATCTGTATTTGTGTCATAATAAAAGATGTAAGAAGATTAAAAATGAAGGGAACAAATGAAGGTACAAGAAAGAAGGAATTTGAATCCACGGGAGGGCAGTAAGTCCAGGAACTTGATGTGTTTTGTGGGATGTGCTTCTGCCTTTTCAGAGGTACTTGGGTAGCTATGCTGCTAAATCACCTGATGTGAGCACTCAACAATATGGACATATCCTACTTACTAGGAAATCTAATACCTCAGTACAAAATCAAAATATCCCTTCCTTGAGAACCTGGTTTTGCAAACTTCCTGTGGAGAAACTCAACAGCAGACTAAAACACAACAGAACAGACAGTGTTCATAGAATGTCAGGGTTGGAAGGGATCTCAGGAGGTCATCTAGTCCAACCCCCTGCTCAAAACAGGACCAATCCCCAGACACATTTTTGCCCTGGATCCCTAAATGGCCCCCTCAAGGATTGAATACACAACCCTGGGTTTAGCAGGCCAATGTTCAAACCACTGAGCTATCACTCCCCCCCAAATATGTTCTAGAATATGGCACCATTTCATAAATTACAATGAATATAATAAAGAGGCAGCTAACCCATCCAAAGCTTTAATCTCTCATTCTTCCTCTGTCTCCAATTTTTCTACCACCATAATATTAAGTCTCCAGAATCTTTCTACCCTATTAACAGATGGTTTACAGTACCAGGAGATGGTTTGACACCTTGATTGTCCAGAATTATTTGCCCCTCTCAATGGCTGTTGGATTCTGTGTTCAAATGCTAAAGCAACCAGTACTCCGGGGAAAAAAAACGATTCCTAACACTCAACCTCCCCCCCGCCTGTTAATTATTTGTATGCAGTACTGTTGGTCAAATTTTGAGCATGTCTCAAAGACAACCTCCAAAATTGTATCAGCGAGTTTTGCACACATCAACCCTGGATTTCTGGGTGTTTCACTGCATGTGCAAATGTAAGGTTTGAGCAAGCAACTGCCTTATTGTCCCAGGCTTACATGTGCCATTGAGGAAGACAACCAAAGAAAATATTGCTCCTGTGTGCGCCATGCAGTAAAGCACGAAAGATATTTTCTTTCTTTGTTTCTTTTTTAGCTTAATGGATCCTTTTCATTTTTAGTCCAGGCCTTCAATGGCACATGTGTGTGCATCTGTTACTAGAGCTGAGCTAACCTTTGGAGAGCAAGTTCCAATTTGGATGAAAGCTGGTGACGCTGGATTCTAGTAGCTATTCATAAAGTCACTGAAAACAACAACCCAACCCAAATGAGGAAAAAAGCCTCATCCTTCAAGCTCTGTAAAATGTATTAGTGTGGCCATTACAGACCTGAGGCCTTTTCTCATTTAGAGTAGGCACTGCTCTGGCAATTTGAAAGTTTAAAGGGGTCTGTGGGTTAATGAGAAGCCAGTCCCTACAGTTTAGGTGTATCTGAAACTGGGGCAGGTGAAATTTGCATAGTAGAAAAGCAGGCATTTAAAAAAAAATTGAAATTCTGCTTGAAACAGAATATTGCCTCCTTATCACCTCTTAGAAGAGACTGTCATGCCCATTGAAGGAGATACAATATTTGACTTGTCTCTGAATTGATTTAGTGGGAGAAATCTAGTTCTTTCAGTGTTGGTTTTCATTGGCTGAGACAGAGCCTGAAAGTTTGGTCCAGGCAGAGTTAAACTCCCTGGAGTTGAGCTACCTTTTCACTCACTGTTTGTTGGGGTATGGTGGGTCAGACCCTGCTAATTGGATAGGGTGAAGTTTAAGGGCCTTGCAAATGGAACAGGTGAGAATACAGCTGGTTATTAATGAAGGCCATGATCTTCAGCTGGTGATTGGTCACCTGGTGATATGAGCCATATAAGAAGGAGAGACAGGGAAAGCAAATGGGTGAAGGGATAGGTTTTGTCTATATTTTAAGTGTCTCAGAGGACTTTCTAGAGTTTGTTCTATTTAGCTTGAGTAAAAGCAAATGGGTGAAGGTTTGGGGGTTTTCTAGAGTCTGTTCTATTTTATTTGTTTAGTTCAGGAAAAAGCAGATAATGGACTCTTGGGGGTGGGGGTGGAGAATGTTCTGATTTGCATTCTAAGCCCAGGAGAATTCTGTTTAGAGTCTGTTCTATTTTATTTTCACTTAGCTCAGAACTTGAGGAGTTTTCCTGAAGTGACTATACTCAGGAGAACAGCACCATTTGCAACCTCTTCTGTTGTCCCTAATGTCTTCACAGAGCATAACTGATGTCCTCTGTTAGACAGTCCCTTTCCTTTTATCTCCTGGTGAAGATGTTCCTTTGTTAGTGCTTTACCATCACTGATACTTTTCCCTTCCAGTATGGATCTCAAATCTTCTTTCATTAAGGCTATAAAGAGCCACATGAAATACTGTAGCTGAGCAAACCACTTTTACAAAGGTTTAGATTTCATGCTCTACTGATACTTTTCAAGGATTTGGTTGAGCTGAGGGTCCATGTCCTTGTGATTGTCTGGAAAACGTATGATCTATTGGAAAGAAGATAGAGAAATACAAGACTCAACATTTTAGTTGAATGATGGCTATATCGAGTAACCTCATGATAACCGGAATGAATTAAAATGATGTATTTCTCCCTTTTCCACTTCCATGCAGATGGGTGTGCTGTAAACGTTATTTATAGGATTCATTTAAATTCCACAATTTTCCCCCAACACATTTTTCCACCTTCTTTTTACAGTACATACATGTAGAATCAATGCTCTCAAACAGCTTCCTCTCTCCCTGCCTCTAAAAACTGCCTCATGAGGCTTAATGTGCTTCTATGGAGCCACTTTTTAAATACTTCTAGACAAACAAGCACAGAACTGCATTTAAAAAGAGTGTAGTGCCATTACATACCATAGTTGGTGCCTAATCATAGTGAGGTGTCTCCTAAATCTTTAAAGTTTTAAATAAAAATTATGAGTAATCAAAATGTCCTTAGTATTATTTCACCCTCAAAAAAATCATTATGTGGCTGCAATGAGGTTTTTTTTTTTTTTTTTAAACAGTACAAGTAAAATAGTGTGGGAAAAGTGCTTAAAATTACACTGCAGAATTTTTTCATATTCCCCTAGTTTCTTAACATGTCTGTACTCTACAGAGTCTTGACAACCATCATAATTATTATTAATAATCAAGTAGCGAGGCACACTTTAATCCTGCAGTTCCAAATTTTTGAAAATGGATGCTTAATAATAGGTTCATAGATCCAAATTTAGGCACCTAAATATGTGTTCAGATTTTTTAAAAGTGCTGAGCACCCAGCCACAAACAGTGCATGTATACTTGATTGCTTTATTGTTGATGTATTAGGGTGATTGGGGCTTTGCATAGGTGTCTTTTTTATTTTAAATCTATCTATCTATCTATCTATCTATCTATTAGTAAGGTCTGCAGGATCTCTCTCTCTCTCTCTCTCTCTATATATATATATATATATCCTGCAGACCTTACTAATGCAACCCCCCAGTTACTTAACTTTGCAGGATGAGCCCTACAGATTAAAAGGTTAACACTGTGTATAACATACAATACCATGCAGTGATGCAAAACGTTACAATGGGTCAGTTGCAGTGTCTGTGGGAAGTATAATTTGCCTTGATTGACCTTTTGTGTATTTGAAATCTCAATCATCCCATTCCATTTGTGTTGAATATTGTCTTTAATGATAGACTAGCAAGCAAGCATGACACTGAATTCTAACAATGTTTCTTTCTGACTTCACCTAACTAAGCTTCATTATGCCCCTGTTTATAACTCTCATGCTTTTGTGGGCTTCCTGAATTTTAATTGCGTCCCTCTTGGTTCTAGGACTCTTCCTGTTATTATCTAAACAGGTTGGGTACCACAAACAGGACGTGACGTTATCATTTCACAGTGCCAGGAGAATGCCGGATGCCAATGTGCTGAGCCTGCTGAGTTAGGGTTTCTTATGAAATTTTCGGCTCCGCTCTTAAAAAAGGAAACTGAATTAACATGATGCAGTTTTGTGTTTTCATTTAGAAATACAGTCACTGTCTTTCACTGTTTTTGTGTCTATAGCATCTTTTATGTAGGATCTCAGAGTGCTTTGCAAACATCAGTGAATTAAAAATTAGATCCGTGTTAGTTTTGACCGAACAGGTATGCCTTAGAGATTGCACAAAACAACACCCCCAGATCCAAATACCTTAGATCAGATGCTACAGATGGGTAAACTGAGGCACAGAGTTTAGGATTTACTCCAATGTCATACAACAAATCAGAGGCTGATCCAGAAATAAATTATGAGCCCCCTTATAAAGAACCCCCTTATTTGCTCTATCATATCAGACTATTGGTTCAGCAAGCCTGGTATTCTGTTTTCAGAAGCAGCCAGTGCCTAATGCTTTAGAGAAAGGAAAAATTATTTCATAATGTACCTAGTTAATAATACAGCCTGGTCTGTAGCAGCAAACACTCTAACAAATAATCTTCCTTTTACATAACAATTCCAATCCATTACACAAAGGCAGCATGGTACCTTGACCCTCAAGACATCAGTTTTCATGATGAAGCTTGAAATTCGATTGCTTTTATATTAATGCCATGAGGCGCTATTGATGATAAAGCCAGCATGCAATAAGAGAGCCTTGAATATTTTTAACCTCTCTCTTTAATTCATGGGGCATGGATCTTGTAGCTTTGTTTCATTCTAATGATTATTTGACCACAGCACAGATGCTTTAAACATGCAGAACTTTGTGTTATCAGGTGCAACTGACTTAAGCAAAGTATGTTTTGCAATTGAGAATTTTTTAGAGCAACCCCATTTTGTCCGGCAAATAATACCGTTTTTTTAATCAGCTAAGGTTGAGAAAAGAAATTTTCAAACACTCCCCCACTGAGATCACAGGGATTTTCTATAAACATAGTGCAGCTAACATTCTGAGAAACAAAAAAGTGCTCTCATGACAAAATATTCAGAAATCCCCTTTTCCCATTAGCTTGACAATCAAATCCATTCTCTAGCAGCAAACACTCTAACAAATAATCTTGCTTTTATACAACAATTCCAATCCATTACACAAAGCAGCCAATATTGCAAGGAGACTGGAGAGTGTTGCTAGGAGTGGGTTAATTCTGTCAATTTCGTGAACGTGTGGCATAAATAAAAGCAATTTATTCAGCAGCTCATTCACTGTCTGGCAGTCTGGGTTTTTCTTACACCTTTTCAGGCCACTGGTGAGGAAAACAAGCATGTGGAGCCAGATTTCCAGAAGAGTTCAACTTTCACTTAAGTACCAGAATAAGTCACCATTAGCGTCACAATGGCATGTTCTGGGTGCAGAACGGTTTTGAAAATCTGGCCGTTATATAAGAGCCTAAACGAGAGCTTAACTCATTTAAAAATCCCCACGCGTCCAAAAGGATATGAGCACAAAAGCCATGAGGTAGACAGAGCATTCATTAAAACAACATGAAGATTAATTATGAAGACTAAATGACATTTAGGAGTCTGTTTGTGGGGAGAGCTGGTCCAAACCCAGTGAGCCAGATCCTCAGTTGGTGTAAATCAGTGAGAAGATAGTGGAGCTAGGCTGATTTATACCCACTTGGGATCTGTCCCATTTTATTCAGAGATGCACAGGATGATCTATATTATTTTCTATGATGGAGATGAGATTGTAAAGTTGAGGTTGTCTCAAGCCAGAAAACTGAGATCCAGGTGTAGTTTTCATGCTAGCCAAAGTTTGGGTTTGGACATTTGGTTCAGTCCACTGTAAATATATGGGCCATGTTCAAAGTTCATCTCCGGATGTGGACTGGGATTTTGAACAATCCTGAGGATCGGAGCTGCTCAGGTGTGATCTTCAAATTTAGGCCTATTCTCCATAATGAACTGAAACAGAGCAAGGGACAAGAATCCCTCAGGGCCGCCCAGAGGATTCAAGGGGCCTCGGGTCTTCGGCGGCAGGGGGCCCCCGCCGCCGAATTGCTGCCGAAGACCCGGCACTTCGGCGGCGGGTCCTGGGGCGGAAGGACCCCCCGCCGCGGGTCTTCGGAGCACTTCGGAGGCGGGTCCTGGAGCGGAAGGACCCCCCGCCACCAAATTGCCGCCGAAGACCCAGAGTGGAAGAAGCTCCGGGGATCCTGGAGCGAGTGAAGGACCCAAAAAACTCTTGTGGGGGCCCCTGCGGGGCCTGGGGCAAATTGCCCCACTTGCCCCCCCCCCCCTGGGTGGCCCTGGAATCCCTCTGCAACTGTCTCTGCCCTCCCCTTTTACAGGAGGAATCTTGTAAGGTTGTATCCTACATGCCTGCTTTTGCTCCAAAACCTTTGAAATTTGTCAGGTTTGAGACTCTTGGCTTTAAACTCCACACAGTGCCCTCCCCTAACAGCTCTTCCAACGAGCCCAATGGTGGGTTTAAAAAAACCAAACTGTAGATAACACACAGCACTGGGAAAACTCATCACACAGAGAAATGATCATGCTTGGTTGCTGGGGTATTTAGGTTTTTTTGCAAATCATCTTTATTATTTGCTTCTGAGTCTCATGTTAATCCCCTCTTCACGCTGCCAAGGTTTTTCCATTGGGGTGGCTGAAGCTGGAGATTAAATAGCAACATGCAGACGGACATCATAGAGCAAGGTTTCTCAAACAGGGGTCGCCGTTTGTGTAGGGAAAGCCCCTGGCGGGCCGGGCCGGTTTGTTTATCTGCCCCGTCTGCAGGTCCGGCCGATCGCGGCTCCCACTGGCCGCGGATCGCTGCTCTGGGCCAATGGGAGCTGCGGGAAGCGGCGGCTAGTAAGTCCCTCGGCCCATGCCGCTTCCAGCAGCTCCCATTGGCCCGGAGCAGCGATCCGCGGCCAGTGGGAGCCGCGATCAGCCGGACCTGCGGATGGGGCAGGTAAACAAACCGGCCTGGCCCGCCAGGGGCTTTCCCTACACAAGCGGTGACCCCTGTTTGAGAAACCCTGTCATAGAGCTATGTTTTCAACATAGACTCAAACTTGGAGCTTCTCTACATGGTCCCACAGTGCAGGCTATGGGATGTGTGAGTTGCAGTACACACTAAAGTGTTGCATTGTAACTGTCCTGTGTAGACCCTGCTAGTGTGCACTAAAAGGTACCTACAGCTCACACCCCCATAGTCCACACTGCGGGGCCGTGTAAACAAGCCCTTGCCTCTAATTTTGGGGGCAATATTTTGCATGCAAAATTATTTGTGCTCGCAGTTCTATATTTGTTATTACTTGCACATTGTATCCTCTGGTTGTAGAGCACTGATGTATGTGGATTTTAGACCACTCTCTTGCATATGGTGCAGAAGGGAAAAGGGGATGTGGCCAGACAAAATGGAGTGAGGCTAAACACCCCTGTATCATGCAGATCCTGGGCTGTATTTTCAGTCCCTTTGGCTCTCTGCAGCCCGGCGTAAGTCAGAGCAGCATCTTTAGGCAGAGATGATAGCCTTGAACCAAACAGAACCAGCATCATCAGGGCACCAAGAAGAGCTTTGAGTCCTGTGAGCTATCCTCTGTACAGATCAGCCCAAAACATTCTGAGATGTGGGGATTTTCATGCACCTGGAATCTATGTGAGACAGCCTTCATCATTGAACTGCTTTCATGCATTAAAGGACCAACTGAACAGAATAATAAAAAGGAGGTGTAAAGAGGAAGAGGGAAAAAACGGGGCAGGGAACGATGGGTTTCTTTAGGTTGAAACATGCTTGTCACGTTCTTGGCATCCAAGCAAAAAGGCACAGCTGCTTTATATCGGCTGCAGCAAACTGGAACCAAATAAGCATGAATGTAACTAGTCTGAACCCGCTCTGATTGTTTTGTTTGCTCTGGTGTGGATGCAATATTTTTTGTAATTATTAGCACAGAAAGCTATTTTCTAATGCCATTGCAATAAATAATTGGACTTAATAAACATTTTCTTTCAAAGGTGAGGCCTATAGGGACTTCCAGAGAAGAATTTTGTCACTGGTAAAGATTGTGTATGTCAGAACTAATGTCTGCCCTAGGAGACGGGGTGACCATTGAATTACTCAACGGAAATGTTGCCACTTATAGCAGGCACAGCACTGATGAAGAAATTGCTCTTTGAAGTAAAATCCCATACTGACTATATTTCATCGGATAAATCTTCCTGAGCATTTTGGGGCATAGTGTGTTTGCACAGAGCTTAGAAAAGGGCTGACCCATAGGCATCACTGCAATGCAAAGATAACAACAATAATAATCATATATAATGTATTTACTGCCCCAGATATTTTAACGTACATTCCAAATAGGACAATGAAACACTATCCCCCGAGTGTCTTCATTTAAATTAACACGGGGAAAGCTCAAATCCAAGTTCAAAATCTCTGTTGGTTCTTCCCCGCCCCCAGGAAGATGCACAAGAAAGCAGACTTTTAGATGAATCCTGTATTCAAATATTGCCAGCAGGTGGTAATAATTAATATCAAATATTTTGCACGTATAGAGTGTTTTGTAACTAGGAAACTCACAGTGGAGGAGTCCATCTCCCATATAAAGTCCATCTCCTCACCTTGCAGTGCTGTATTCACTTCTGGTCATCCTGCCTCCAAAAGAAAACAGCAGTAAAAAGGTGACGTTTAGTGATAGGAAACAAAAGTGAAGAGAGCCTGAAAAAGTTGGGACATTTGGGTTGCGGAGGAGAAGACAGAGTTGTAAAGAATGATTGCTCCAGAGAAGGAATAGTGGGTGCTTCTCTTTCCCTTTCTCCGAATACACGAACCAGGGGGCAGTCAAGGAAACGGAAAGGCAACACATTTTAAAATGGAAAAAAACAACAACCTTATTTTACAAAATGCATCGTTAACTTGTGGAACTCACTGTCAGAAGATCAGGCGACTACAATTTGCTCCTTAAATCAAAGCACTGAGACTCAACAGTGAATTCCATAAACTATGAGCTTCACTGATTGTGTGTGTCTACGGTTTATAAGTATTCACACAGCAACAACTGACCTCAAGGGTATCCTTCCCACACTATGCTATTGCAATTTTTGGCAATGATTCTCTGGGAACAATCGCTTGTTTATTCCACAGTTCTGGTCAGGAATCTGGAGGGGATGTTCCAGAATATTACGAGCTGTTTCATTCTTTAATTCCATGCAGTTTGGGGCTCTTCTAGTGCCTCATGTCAAATCTTCTCCGGCTTGTTTAATGAATTCCTTTCTGTTTTTCTGGAAACTTTTATTTATGACTCTGCTACTGAATGTCTTAATTCCAGAGATTGGGGCGTTTGCTGTGGTCAGGCACGATAACTTACTGAGCCAATTAGTGGACTTCTCCACTTTGCTGGTTTGATTAGTACTTCGTGTCCTGGCCGTTCCTGTCGCCAGATCCACATTGGAAGCTCTGTCCAGGGAGCCACATGGCAGCCTGTCTTCTGGATGGATGACACATGGACCTGTGCTAAGCTGAGCTCAGCCGGATGTTGCTCTTCACCCCAGTTTCTCCAAGGCTGGATGTAGGTCTGTGCTCCTAGGGGGGAAAGAATGCTGCTCTCCAGCAACTAGCTGGTGTTGTGCTTTCTTTTCTATGTCCCAGTCTCCCGGTGAGCTTTGTTTTTCTTTCTGGCTGCACATCGGGAAGGGGTTCCATTCCCTGATCCCTTTCTTTCATCCTGAGCAGTTTCATATCATTGTAGATTATCTTTGGTCTTCTCAATTCCATGTTCCAGTCTGTGGCAGAAGCGGGGGTTATTTTGTTCAGTAGATTTCCCCCCACACCTCCTTCTGCTAAGGACATAGGGTCCTTTCTTTTTATCTCCCAAATTTCTGATTTCCCGAGTGACAGATTTGGAGCGTCTAGCTAGGTGCGATTGGCTTCCCTGACAACAGCAATTAACCCAAGAGAGGCAGCAAATTCACAACCGATTAAAATATAAAGACAGAAAAGATACACGCTACCACAATCAGCCACAAAATCAATCCACAGGTTGGCACTCCACATGGGTAGGGTATCAATAATTTGATCTCGGTCTTGTACTCCTTATGAAACTTTCACTGGAGTCAGTGAGGGATACGGATTGGGATTTATAACGACAAACTCAATTCTAAAGCGCAGAGGGGCCTGAGTTACACAATTTGTTGCCAGAGACAGCGAGTTTGGGAGGAAAGCGGAGCACACTAGTGGTTTTGGATCTGGAGTTTTGCTTCAGGCCCATCACTATTAAAAATCTCTGCTAGTGCAATTTTCCTTCCTTCCTGTTACATTAAAGACATCTGCTTTTATCATTTTGTAAGAGTCCTGCTTCATTTAGCTTCACATTACATTAGCATACACCTATGGAGGCAACTGGAGCTGCATCTTTGATAATTAGGACAGCGCACAGCAGCAGCATGTTTCTCAGTGAAGCTCTGTATTAGGTGTGTGTGTCATATGGCTGTCTACATTGCTTAGGCACAAGCATTGGTGAATGCCTTAGTCTTTCAGACAAGCATATGAAAAACATTTGACATTTCCCAGTGGTCTTAAGGAATAATAAACTGTGGCAGACCATAATGTTAATAGGAAAATATAGCCTGGGTGCAAGTTGTGTGTATTTTTAGGCTTCATGTCTCCTAATGGGGCCATTTTTTTGGTCCATCTATTGCAAACAGGTAGAGCTGTAAAGAGTGATTTTAATTTGGGAAGTGACTATGTAATTGGTGTGTCTCTAAGCACACGTCAGCCATGTGCCTCATGCGGAGTCTGGTACAAATGTCTTTTTTTACAATTCCAGTGTCTCGGGGGAAATACTGAGGAGGGCAAGGCAAATCCCTCATTCAAGGAGATGCTGGCGGAAACTAGGTTGCTGCAGATCAGACTTTTGGAAAACATTCAACGCTGCTGTCTAGACAGAGTCAAGATGCAAGGCTCCCCCCCCTCCCCCAGGCCCCTGGAGCCTCATCACAGAGTTGTATATGTCTGCTAATTAAACTGGAGTTTTGCATTTCACCCTTAGGAGTTTCTTTCTCTGGAAATGTAGGTCATTTGATTGACGTGTATTCTTCAACATCTTAACTTCTGGTGAGAAATTTATGAAAAACAAGCTGTGCTAGACCCAGGCAAGACTGGAAGCTGAATGCAAATTGGATGTTTTATTATATAAAGGATTTAGAAAGCCATAACTGTCTTGCCACCCCTCCCCCCGTCAGCAGTAGGATTGTAACTGCCTGGCCAGTGAGCGTAGTGAGGCGTATTTGTTCTGTGGCTAGCAGGCACGGCTGCATGTCTAACTACTGAAATTATAGATTTCTATTATTGAGATTTCATGGCAGCAGACAGGCAGGAAAAGGAGGAGAACAATGCAAGAATATGGTGATTGAGAATACAAATTCAGAGTTCAATATGCTTCCTAAGGGCTAGATTGCAATCTAGGGTGTGCAGGAAAGTAAGAGGGAATAAGAACTTGGGGGTAGGAAGGGGTGTTTTCAGATGCTGACCCCCAAGTATTTCTATCTAAAAATTGATAAAAATGTACAGACTAGAGAAACAAGAACTGGAAGGCTGAATCTTAATAATTATCTCTTAATTTTTCAGGGATGTGACTCCCACTATTTAATCCCATGGGGTACTTTGGCTATAGTTTCTTCTGTATGTGTCTCAATGGACAGCTTTCAATAGAGATTATAACTTCACAGTGGGTCTACTTTTGGTATGGACACTGATCTCTAGGTGAGCTAGGATCAAAGTACATTTCCCCCCTCATCAGTAGTGAGTCCCATCTTAGAGTATCATAAATCAGTAAAACAATTTATAGATGCGCCATTCAAGAAACAGTCTTGATTATTAAGACTCTTAAATTCATATTAAATCACTCTCTGTTTAATGAAGTTCGCTTATGTCTTTAAACTTAAATGGTTATTTATCATTTGTTGTACATTTACAATTTGTAATTAAAGGCTCCAGCAAATATTCTATAAAAGGCACAAATCACACTAACGCTTTTTACCTCTTTCAGACATAGCATGAAAGAAAACAATATTGAAAGTAGAAGTTATAAAGCTGCACCCCAGAGTCGGTGTAAGCGTACGTGGCGGTAATAAATATAGCTTTATGGCTAAGGAGGTGCCCTCTTTGATACTCTTGGTGCCTGTTACTAGTTGACAGAAAGCAAAGATTTCCTAGGAATTCCCGTATTTCATTTAACAAAATAAGCCGCCAAAAACATAAGCATGTGGGCTACTCTCCAAGCATCATGTAGATGAAAATCATCAGATCTCCTAAATTCAGTAAAGGCAAAGTAAAAATTGCAATAACCTAAAAATCTTAGAATAAATAATAATTTTACTAATAACCATTTGGGGATCAATATTTAGATCTATTCCCTATGGAAGCCACACTCCTAAACTCTAGGATGGATTATCTGCACTTCTGGTGCAGCTACACAGGGGTAAGCGAGGCTACCAGATCTGTTTACACCCTCCCTGGAACAGGTGGGCAGGGAATGAGTGGAGAGAAATGGGAGAATAGGAAGATGCTCATGCCCATCTCGTGCTAGCCAGAGTAGCTGAGTGTGTGTGGAGAGGATGGGAGTGCATAGGCCAGCAAGAAATTACGTCACCCTTTCCAGGAGGGTGAGGAATAATTGTGACTCAGGTGTGTCTTTGAGGACAGCACCTGCTGCTACTCCTTACCCGGGGACTCTGGTTTTGCACCCACAACAATTTTTTCACGTGCATCTGACTGTGCCTGTAAAAGCTGATGTGCAGCCTTTTCATGCAAAGGTCAGGAAGATGGCTGCTGCTGATCAATTGTATAGTCAATTGCTTGACCACATTTTGGCTCATTATGAAATATATTCAAGAGACCAAATAAGCAATATCAGTCAGGTTTATTGCTATAAGCCAATAATAATATAGTACAGGAGAAAGGTTCAATACGATACCCATCTTCAGGAAGCCGTCTTGTGCAGCGCTGTTACATTCCTTAACTTATTATTCTGTTCCTTTCTTTATCTTTTGTCTTGGATACTAGCATTCCAAGTACTGGCCCGTGAAGGTACCTCCCTAGCTTGTTCTATAACACAGAACAAATGTATCTTGATTTTGACAAGTTTCCTATCTGCTTATGCCAAATGCAGAGTTGTACTAGTGCAGGGTATTGTGGGATGTAGCTTAGCATGAGTGAACAGAAAAACATGGGCCAGTTCATCTCTCAGAACTGCCAGGCATTTGTATAATGTGCTATATAGTTATCTAATATAAATATGTTCACTAACACATATGTTCTAATATATATATATGTTCACTAACACTGCCCAGCCATTTTTTGCACATGCAAATGCTAGCTTAATTTGTTTGAAATGGGGACGTGACATTCTCTTTTGCTGATTAAAAAAATCAACTGATCATGCAAAAAGTGTGTGCATAAAATCAGAGAGCTTGAGAATGGTTTCAGATTTGGAGGGAATATGCTTTTAATTAAGGTAATTATTTACAATACCCTAGTTGCTCAGGAAGAACTCTATCCTACTATGCTGAAAAACATAAATTCTCTCACATCTGAACATCACAAGGACAGACCGTATCTGCTTTTTCATGGTGTATATTGGGAAGAAGCCATCCAATTTTGAAACACGCCCTTGATTTCTAGGGTTACTTAATACCTTGTTTAGTCTGTGTATATCGTTGTATAAAGACAGGCCTAGTACAACTAGTGTGACATAGTCAATGGAAGATTTCCCATTGACTTTATTGGGAGTCAGAGCCCCCAGTAGGCAGATCATCTGTTTGAGGTGTTTGGATTCTACTGCTGCCTGCCAGGTAAGGGGCGTGTTTAGATAGGAGTGGAGATGGACATGCTGCAGAGGTTGCGGGGAACATTTTTGAGTAGTTTGAATTTAGCCAGAAGACCAATTTCCACCTCCTCTTGGATTAAACCATGCAGCAAACTGGGGACATGAAGGTTCCTGACAGAACACTAACCATGGAGCATCTTCATCCATAAGTGCTGAAGGCAGAACACACTTGTCTTCTCCCTCATTCCTTCCCCAGCAGCTAATTATAAACATACACAATCTCTCTTATGCACACACAGTAAATCTGTGCATCCCAGGGGGCGGGGAAAAGTGGAGACTGTAATGTATACTGTAGTTGAGCTGTGACACATCTCTCTCAGAGAGGGAAATACAATCAGTAGTAAACCAATATTATTCACTTTTTTGTCACAGGAGTATTAATTGCCTAGATGCTAAATAAGCAGTAATATATTAAATCAAAGACCCAAAAGACTCATTGAGCTACTTCAGTCTTTTCAAGGATGTTTGAGGAAAGTATCTAGGACAATGCTCAGGGAGTAAGAAATGCAGATCCCATTAGTGCCGGGGAAATTTTGCAGATATAGTTCAACGTATATCACAGTGTGGGCCCAGATTTTGAAAAGTAGGTGGGCAAAAATGCTTGTGCATCTCCATGATAATTTGCATGTGCAGGAATTGCTCGTGCAATTTCAGAACTTGTAATCACATGTGCTGTACTTAAGGTCCTTGGGACAGGGATCATTATTTTGTTCCGTGTTTGTGCAGTGCGTAGCACAGTGGGATGCAGGGCTATGACTTGAGGCTCTTAGGTGCTACAGCAATACAAATTAATAATAATAAGTAACATAGAAATGTCTTTGATGTTAGTCTATAAACTAATGACTGTCTGTGTTTTTCATTGTGGTGGGAAAGCAGCAGCAGAAAACCCCATAAAAGCGAGACAATTCACAGTTAAGAATTACATGTCCTATTGTCAGGGTTTCCTTGACTACTTCCTACTCTGTGTCTGGGTGTCAGATGTTTAATACCTAACTGTGAATTTCGTTCATTTGTTGAGTTCATTGCAAGACACAAAATTTGCTTTGAGGTAGATTTTATGCAGTGAATGTGTTTTTAAGACTGGTTTTTAAGGTAATAACATTTTACAAGTTACTGCAATTGCTTCCAGTGGCTGCTAGATTCTGCATGGGAATCAGCACTGATGCTGCATGAACTCTGGTTATGTTGTATGTGCTGGTTTGGAATTCTTAGGGAATGAGCAAGTGCTTTGAGATACTTGATTGAAAGGTCATCAATGCAAAGGGCTGAGCTTCCCTAAATTAATTACAGCAACAATATCAGAAAATAACAAATGATAGCTAATATAACACAGCTAAAAATAGAAAAGAACATTTCCCTCCATCCAAAAGCAGTATAAAGGTCTGTATAAGTAATAGTCTGAGTCTACATTAACTTGTGTGAAGAGAAATGGATATTTGGCTGCAAATAAGGATGTTTACTTAACATGGGAAGCATTGTGTTAATTTTGTTCTTTTCCAGAACTGAAGCTACATTTGAAAGCTGCTGGAAGCATTTTCTTCTTGGAATAATCCACCCATACACATGCACATGGACAGATCCAAACGCATGTGCACACTCAGCTATATCCACTTCATTTTTCCAACTCAGCCCCAAGACAAAAGGGTCTAACAAAGAATACTACAAAAGTTCTTCCCACCAGCAATCCCAGACAGAGTTCCAGCAGTGAAAGGATTAATTCTCCTGTTCTAATATTTTAACAGTGCTTTCCTTGGTGGCCTGCAAGTCCTCTTTATCAGGAACTTTCATTGACATCAATGGTCGTTCCATGCCTGGAGGACTTCCAGGAAATCGGTGCTGTTGTGGTTCAGAAAACTCCTGCCTTTTGTGGGTAGATGAGTATCTCCCTGATTCAGGACTCATTTCCCCTTACGCACCCACATGCACGCCCACACGCAAATATATAGGCTGTTCCCTGCTCTAAAACTAGCAGCTATGGGAAAAGACATATGCAATTACTGGATCCTCCTAGTGTGTCTGTGAGGAAGGAAATACGTTTGTGCTACAGTAATGACATGTGTTAGCTTCTTAGCTGACAGAAGGGTGAGTGATTTTTGCGTGGCAAGTCATGAGGGACTGAGGTCTAGTAAGTCAGACCATCCAAAAATGCTCCATTCACTGATTCATTACCAGGTGGTTCTAGAAAGTGTTTTTGGAGGCCTTGAGTAGGAAATGTGCTCTGAAGTATTCTAAGGCCTTCCTGCACCATCAGATGTCGCTAAGGGAGTGACCAAGGCTCCACCATCCCTGCCTAGCATGCTGTTTGCTGGAATAGCTACCTTTTTGTCTTTCTGTAATGTATCTGTAATGGGTCTATCTCTCAAACCCCAAACTGGAGGAGCAGTGAACTTCTTTTTATCTGGTCCCTACTCTTTGAGCTGTCCAGGTTGGGTGGCCCTACCAGGAGTTAAAACTCCCACCAGCATAGCTTTCAGGGTCATTGGAAAACATAAACCTTCCCACCACTTCAAGGTGCAGTCTCCAGGGAAGGAGCTTAGGTATTGGGGAAGAGAAATTTCTTGGAGTAGAACCTCACATTAATCAGCCAAGGTCAGTCCACGGCTGACTTTTGCTAGCTGTATGGAGTCTGGTTTATGTAATCCTTATGAACTGGTTTTTACAGGCTTTGTTCAGCACCAGTCTGTATATAATTTGTGTCCGGACTTCAGTCCAAACTACAGTCAGACAAAATCTTTTTTCACTACCCAGTTTATTCCCCCTACAAAACTGCATCAGATTCCTGATTCTGCCTATCCCATCCTCCCCCCATTCCTGATGGGATTTTTTTATGGTTTAGGACTACATCTATAAAAAGATGATAATCTACTCAGTGTCCATGAATAGTTTTCATGTGTCATTCACTTTTCCTGTCCATCTTTTGTGACATCCCCTTTCATTGCTGCATTAGATTGGCCACAATACAGAGCAATTTATGCTTGTCATATGTTATATATCAGGCTTAATTGTTCGTCCTGCCTTTCATCATCTCATCATATTTCACAGACCATGATTAACTATAATTCTTGTGAGGCACACAGTTTGCCTTCACTTTCTACTTAGCCTTGTACATCCATACGGTTCAGTTGGGTTTTCAAAGTTCTCTGTCATTTTGCTACTTTATTTAACATGACAAACCTAAAATTATTTTGTAGGGTTTCTTTACTGTAATAGTGAGATTTTTGAGAATTAATATAAAAGAACAAAATATATCTGGTAAATTTGGAGGTTTGTGAAAAGCAAGGCTGGAAAAGACTGCCCTGAAAACCCTGAATTTGGAGTTATTAATGACGTTATTAATTAATGATGTTATTCCTGTTTGATGTCTTATCTCTCCTTTTCTCAAACCTCTGCAGTGATTATTCCCCCCTTGGGGGAATTCTGCTACCCAATCTCTCTCTGCTAAGAATATTTTCTTAATATGAAATTTTCTGCCTTAATTTTAGGGCATCACTCTTTGTGCTATCTATTGGCTTCTGGGACTATGAATGATTCTCAGAGCTGCATTTTTCTCTCATTTTCAGCATCATCAAAGCCAGTAGAGTCATACCAGTGAGACTGAGACGAGAATGTTGCCTCTTACCTTATCTTATATTGTTACTCTGAAGGTATTTATAGAATGTGATCACAACACCTCCATTGTCTGTCTAGATTTTTTCTTTTCTAAACTGCATATATTTAGCTGCCTCCATCTCTCTGCACACCTTACATCCTCCAATCTTTGTACCACTTTCATTGCACTGCTTTGTATTTTCCTCTATCCTTCCAAAACTTTGGGGACTAAAACTGCATACAGGACTCTAGATGCAATTACATTAGGTTTCTGTAGAGAGGCAATGTTACCAACTGAGTTTTACACATGATCCCCCAGGATACACATTCAGGAAAAGAGGCTTTTACATTATTTCTCACTGCGAGTTCATATTTGACCCCAGAGTGATAAATATTGAAGATGGAAAAGACCTACCATCACAGTTCCATCTAATCCTTCTGCCACAGGGTGACTGGCTCCTTTAAGATGAAGGGCATCCAGTATACTTGGGACTTGTAAGCTGCCTCCCAACTGAGCTTAAGAGAAAGCACCTGGGCCATATCAAGGAGAAGCTGAGTCAGAGACAGAGAAGGGCAGGTGAGAGCAGAGACAGAAGGAGCAGCAAAGAGTTGCTCAGGGGAAAAAGCTGCAGGAGGGTAGTAATTGTGAGTTGCCAGTGATAAGTTCTGTGGAAAACTGGTGGTCAGAGCTGGGGAATCCCTGCTCAGTTACAGAAGAGCTTGTGCAGAGGCCACTAGGAACAACGGGAAGAACTGGCCTGGGTAAGAGGCCGAAACAAGGGGATTGATGTTGGAGGGTGGCTCTCAGAAGCTCACAGGTGTGAGGATGCCTGGGGGAGTGAAACACTGCAGAGAGCCCTCTCATGGGAGACCTGATTTTAGGCTACAGGAGAAGGCTTCTGGGAGAGAAGCAGGTGTTGGAAGTCTCAGGTGGGTGCCCTGAACAGTGGGGCTCTAGAACCGGGAGAACAGGGGATGGAGACCGAGTGGTTAATGGCTCTCAGATGGATGGCCCGGGAATGGTGACCTTTGACTGGGCACTTTAAATCACTATCGCAGTAGCGGCAGCCAGGAGCCCCTGGCCCTTTAAATCAGAGGGCTCCAGCAGCGGGGCTCGGGTGGCGATTTAAAGGGCCCCGGAGGGTAGCGGCAGTGGGAGCCTTTAAATACAGATCTTAGAATCTCTTTAGCATCTCTTTTCAAAGTGAATTGTCAGCAAAACCAGGTGTGTTGGGATGCAGGGTGTGTAAAAGTAATGCTAGAGGGAGTGAATGATGTTAAATACAACCCAAGCTTTCTCAGGTGTACGAAGCCTAGAGAAATACGAGGGGTTAGAGGGAGCTGAAGATTCCAAGTGTTGGCTTTATGCTGTACACGTTGCCAGCAGCACTGGGTGCAGCATTTGGTGTACTGCACAGGTTTAAAGACGTGGGAGCCCTACTCATTGTTTATTTAATTAAATCACTTGGTTTCTTCACAGAGCTGTTCCTCAGGTCTGGAGCAGGTAACCAGAGTGTCCAGGTTAAATACAAGGTGGGACAGATGAAGTATAAGGGGTTCACACATGCTGTAGCAGTCTGCTTAAAATGAAGTGGACAATTAAGGGTTAGCAGGCAGTAGGGTGTTACAAATGGTTGTAATGAGCCATAAAGCCAGTGTCTCTGCTAAATTCATGATTTTAAGGTCCAGCAGAGTTATTAAATTAAGTTTCCAGACTCGTCTTTTGAAGATGATGTGCAGGTTTCCTTTGAGGACAAGGACTGCAAGGTCATATATGGAATGAGACCTTTGTGGTAGCACTTTAGTATTTATTGACTGTAGCACCTATCTGGCTATTCCCAAACTCTTGGAAAACCTGCTGTTGGTGAAACATTTGTTTTATTTGGATGTGATGTAACCAGGGGGTAAAAATTCCCAATGACATGGAGAATACGGGGGCTTATACATTTCATTAATTGCCGAGGGAAATCTGGAAAACAGCTGCCTCCCTTGCTTTGTTCTTTTGTCGCTTTGCTTTTAATTACTCCCACCTCTTGTTAATGGGACATAAACTACCCTTTCACAACTGCATATGATGGACCAATCCTGCAGCAAATCTACCCAGACAACAGTCACGACATTTGCAGGATTCTGAACTTGGCCTTTCTTTCTGCCAGATGTCTTCTGTGCAAACAAACTAAATATTGATTAAAAACAGCTTAAGGAACAAACACAAACAGTTTCAATGAACAAGGCCCATGAAATACATTTGTGGAGGTCAAAGTAGGGCTTGTTTAATTTCTGTATGCATGTGCACTCTCACGAAAGGTGGTGGAATTAAGACCTGATTCTTGTCCAGTGCGTTGGGTAGAGGAGGATATACATTTGGTGATCACCCCAGCCACATTTTTTCATAGTCAGGCAGCAAGCAGTGTCGTGGGGTCTTTTCTCTTTGTAACATGGAGATATGCAACATTTGGCACAAATCTTCCCAGGAGTGGGCAGGACCCAGGAGGTCCAAAATACAGCTGGACACAAGTAGTACTGCTGAGCCAGGAGTGCTGTTCAATGGGACTGAACAAGTCTGCCAAGCCAAACTATAGGTCACAATATATTGGAGGCCTCTGAATCAGGCCAGGGGAAGAGCGACTGAGGGGCATGGAGAGTAGGTCTGTGACTGGGAGGATCCACTGATCAAAACGCTGCATGTAGGGTCCATAGACACTACTGCAGCTCAGCCAAGAGGGTTCTGTGCCATTGATCCACACCCTGTCCTGGTTGTGAAAGGAAGTTGTCCGCCTCGACTACAAGCCATTTACTTTGAGTCTGTGCAGCGACCAGGAGTTGGGAGCAATATTACGTAGGAAATAGTAACAGGTTTCAGAGTAGCAGCCGTGTTAGTCTGTATCAGCAAAAAGAACAGGAGTACTTGTGGCACCTTAGAGACTAACAAATTTATTTGAGCATAAGCTTTTGTGGGCTAGCTGTAGCCCACGAAAGCTTATGCTCAAATAAATTTGTTAGTCTCTAAGGGCTTGTCTACACTACCGCGGTAGTTCGACGGCTGGCAATCGAACTTCCGGGTTCGATTTATCGCGTCTGGTGTGGACGCGATAATTCGAACCAGGAAGTGCTCGCCGTCGACTGCGGTACTCCACGTCAGCGAGAGGAGTACCGCGGAGTCGACGGGGGAGCCTGCCTGCCGTGTGTGGACCGCGTCTGAACCGCGGTAAATTCGAACTAAGGTATGTCGACTTCAGCTACGTTATTCACGTAGCTGAAGTTGCGTACCTTAGATCGAATTGGGGTGTTAGTGTAGACCAGGCCTAAGATGCCACAAGTACTCCTGTTCTTTTAGGAAATAGTAGTGTTCCTAACAAATTCCTGCCCAAAACTACATGTATGTAAATGGCTGTATGTGTAGAAAAATCAGGTCAGACACTTCTATTATGCCTATGCATGGAGACCTTTGGGTGCAAATTACCTCTTGCATTGTTACCAGAGGCAACATATTGCTCATCCAGCATAAGAACGAATGGCACTGCATTGCAGCAATGGTGAGACCAGCGGCATAAAGCCATATACGTCAGATATACAGTTACCACAACAGAGTGGAGACCATGAATGAGGATGGATGAGTGATTAAAGTAATGTTAACCTGGGTGGAAGATATAACATTTAAGATATTGTGGGCCAAATCCTTCCCTCATTTATGTGCCATAGATTGCAGTGGGTTAGCATGGATGTAACTATGAAACATAAGGCACAATTCAGCCCTATATTTTTACAATTATTTTTCACTAGGATAGTATATGTTCTCATGCAAGTGACTTAAAACATTCACACAGACACCAAAGATTGCTCAGACGCGTCTCTTACTTAGTCAGATACCCAGTCTTTTGACCTTATAACCTGCATCCACATTTTGAGAGGTAAAATGTTGATTTGATTCAGGGAACATTTTAACAATAGCAGCAGAGGGGAAGCACCCAGGTCTGTCTGGACCCTTTTGGTTTAAATTGGGTGTGGTGAAAGGAATGGGGGGAGTCATATCTCTTGACCTGCCGAGGTCCAAATATGTGCAAACACAGTGCATAACAAGGACCTAGAATGGGGAACACCAAAATATTACTCATGCAGGAAAAAGACAATGCTGTGGGATTCCTTCCTTCAGTGTAAATAATTCTATCCATAGTCTCACTCTCATTATTCTATATTTGTGACTGTAAATCATTTTTAATAATAAAAACAAGGAAGGCACCAAATTTCTGTGGAACCTAGATACAACTGGGATTAAAATGAGAGGCATGAGTTGAGGGGAACATATGGGCACAGAAACACACTGATGAAGCTGAACAGAACTTCTAAGGGCCTCTAGGTACACACATTTGTGCATGTCTGACTCAGGGGTGCAAGTACTGTAATATGCATGAATAAGATGGGATTTGTGCATGTGCTGATTCAATCTTGACAGAATATCCTTAGTTGAACAAAAGACATGACAGTAGTGTGTTGGGAGAAACACACTTCCTTGTGCAGAAGGGCCAAAGGAGAGAGGAAATATTTTCACAGCTGGACAAAAGGAAAGGGAAAACAGATTTTTTTTAAAAAGGCCAAATGAAATTAAACTACGTAAAACAGGTCAAAAGAGGAAAATGGAAGAATATGAAGGAAACCAGTCAGACTCCTATGGAAAGGAGATGCACAAGAAGACACAAAGTGATCAGGACTTGAAGTCCATCAACTGCTACATGGTTTCTCATGTGCTACGCTGCTCCTGTAGTCATCTCCTCTGAATGGCATGTAGACTTGACTGTAAGTGAACTAAACTAAAACACATTTATTCCATTGCAAATTATTTCTTGCCAAATTTCTCTTAAAACCTGAGTGTTTCCAGAAGTGGGGATCTGAATTCTAATAGAATATAGGGCTAAGTCAATGTCCTCTTGTTGATAAGTCCCAATAGATGTTCCAGTTCCAGATGAGCAGAGAGTTAAGTATCTGAAACGGGGCTAGTCCCAAAATCCAGAATGTACATTTCCATCTACCTCACCATGGAGTATCATTTTTCTTGAATCAGCTCTTCCTATGTGTCTAGGATTGATTTAATTGTGTTTTTGGCACTGCTTAAAAGCTTAAAGTGTTTTTAATGGATAAAATATGTTGTGTCTGTTATTTATGTCAGCATTCCACGGGGAATCTTGTTGTTCTGAATGTGTTCTTAGACACTCGTACATATAAAACCCCCTGAAGACATCAGTTCAAGCACTGTACCTGGGGAACAATGCACTGTACCTGGGGAACAACGACTAACAGGCTTACTAAAATGAAGGGCCCAATTTAAGGTCCAGAACTGGAGTATAAAAACTATTCTTTGTAGATTTACTTTAACAAATGCACTCTGTTTGCAATTTCTAAACATCTAATTATATTCATATTTACATGGGTCAGTCCCAACATCCCCAAGACCACAAGCAGAGGAGAGTGGAAAGGAAGATGGAAAACATACAGCTCAAATCCGATCTAAATTTTTAAATTCTGACATTTGCATAGCATGAAGAAACATGTTTTAAAAAACTAGTTTGAGTAGCTTAGATCTTTGCCATGTGTTTTACATGAGAGCATTTTTGGAGTTGCTAGAGATTTGGCTTTTAAGGCTAAACGTTGCAATGGGCAGTATTTGAGAAATATTTCAATATTATGATTTAGGCTATTGTTTCTGGTACTAACCGCGATTGATTCATGGAAATCTATGGCTTTTTAAAATTTGTTCAAGAAAACATTTTGGAGACAAAAATAAAGTGCCATTTGTTTTCACCATAATTTTATTTTCCTTGTTTATCCCCATCCCTCTTAATCCTCTTTCACTAAAAATTAATAAACTTTTTTATTCGCTTTGCTTTAATATCCCATCCCTGTTTTATGCCAGATATCTTGTCATGGGCCAGGCCTGGCCGATGTTTCTCTATATGTCACTGGAAAATTATTACTATACCTTTGCCATAGTTGTATCCTTTCTATATCAGTAACAGATTATCATTGCGGTATCATTCCTTTTTAACATGACTAGAACATCTCTGTAGGACACACATACTTCCTGTCGAGTCTCCAGTAGCCTTTGTTTTTAGCCAGTCTGTGCAAACTCACAAGTGGCCACATCAGAATGGCATTGAAGAAGAGATTCAAAAGGACCAGTGCCAGCAGGCAGCTGGGTTTCATCCCATTAGATATGGGGGGTGGTTTAGAAAGGACATTGGTCAAGTACTCTCAGATAATCATATCTTCGCGGAATTGCCATGTAAAGTTAACAAATTTGGTGAGGTGGTCAGACTTTTCTAGAATTTTCCACAGGCCATTTCTAGTCACAGAGTTGAATGCTTTTTTTAGATCAGTGAAGGCAGCATACAGTTCATTGTTTTGCAGTGTATTTTTCCTGAGTCTGTCTCACAATGAAAATCATGTTGTATTGCTCTGACTTGATCCACATTGGGTCTCTGGTAGAAGGTTCTCTGACTATCTGGACAAGTTAATTGAGGAAAATATCAGATAGCAGGAAGATACCCCAGTAATTGCCACAGTCAGACTTGTTGCATTTATTTTTGTATAGTGTAACTGTGATGGCATCTTTGAAATCCTGAGGAATTTTCTCAGTTTCCCAGATAGCCTTAATTCTTTTGTTTAGATATTCAACAGTTTTGAGGACTGAAAACTTACAGGTTTCTGCAGGTTTTCTGTCTTTGCCTGGTGATTTACCTGACTTATTTGATAGCTTTCTGCATTTCATCAATGGTAGATCACTTAAGGTTTCTCCATGCATGGGGTGATGTGCTAGCTCCTCTAATACCTGAGGGTTGCCAATAGAGGGATTGTTTAATAGCTCGGTAAAATGCTGCACCCATCTTTCAGAGACTCCTCACTTCTCCTTGATTAGGATAGATCCATCAAGGGTGACCAGATGTCCCGATATTTAATCCTTTGTCCCGCATCCTGACCAATGTACAATTGGGATGCAAATTGAACTAAAGTCACCTATTTATTTTAAGGGGTGGGGGCAGCACCCCCAGAAAGCTCTGCCGTCTAGGAGACTCACTCTGCAGTGACATCAGAGAAAAATCCACCCCAGCCAACTGAGTCCAGGGCGCCAAGTGGGGAGGAAGGGGCCTGGGGCCAAGTGGGACCAGGGTCTGAGGCGGTGCTGGGGTGGATTGTGGGCAGGGCCAACAGCGCCCCAATGTGCCCTGATATTTTACTGTTGTGATCTGGTCACTCTAAATCCATCTGTACTCTTTATTGGAACTAATCCCAATTCCAGTGGCCCATAAATGGCCTTCAGGGAGTTGTACATCAGCTTTGTGTTAGTATTAGGATAGTGCCGTATTTCTTCTGCTTTCTTTTCCCTCGGTTATCCTGTACAATGCAAAGCCATCGTTGAGCCTTGGCTTGCAGGTTCTTGAAGTTGTTGTTGTTGTTGTTGTTGCTTTGTCATTTTGCCAAGACATAAGCTCATCATTCTTTTCCGTAAGGATCTTTTTGAGTTCATCACCATTTTCATCAAACCAATCCTGGTGTGGTCTTTGATTTTTTGCCTAGGGATTTTTTATGAGTCTTGAAGAACAGCCAATTTGAATAGACGCCACTTTTCAAGCGTGATGATATAATGCTCTCAAACTTTCCCCTAAGATTTTCCTCAGTTCCTCAATTTTTCTTGATAAAAATCCTATCCTTTGGAGGATAGGATTAAAATTCAAACCGATCTGGACAAACTGGAGAAATGGTCTGAAGTAAATAGGATGAAATTCAATAAGGACAAATGCAAAGTACTCCATTTAGGAAGGAACAATCAGTTGCACACATACAAAATGGAAATGACTGCCTAGAAAGGAGGACTGCAGAAAGATGTCTGGGGGTCATAGTGGATCACAAGCTAAATATTAGTCAACAGTGTAACGCTGTTGCAAAAAAAGCAAACATAATTCTGGGATATATTAGCAGGAGTATAGTAAGCAAGACACGAGAAGTAATTCTTCTGCTCTACTCCGCACTGATTAGGCCTCAACTGGAGTATTGTGTCCAGTTCTGGGTGCCACATTTCAGGAAAGATGTGAACAAATTGGAGAAATTTTTTTCCAATTGAAAAAATTGGGTTTGTTTAGTCTGGAGAAGAGACGACTGAGAGGGGACATGATAACAGTTTTCAAGTACATAAAAGGTTGTTACAACGAGGAGGGAGAAAAATTGTTCTTCTTAACCTCTGAGGATAGGACAAGAAGAAATGGGCTAAATTGCAGCATGGGCAGTGTAGGTTGGACATGAGGAAAAACTTCCTAACTGTCAGAGTGGTTAAGCACTGGGAATAAATTGCCTAGGGGAGGTTGTGGAATCTCCATCATTGGGGATTTTTAAGAGCAAGTTGAACAAACACCTGTCAGGGATGGTCTAGATCAGTGGTTCTCAAACTAGGGCCGCCTCTTGTTCAGGAAAAGCCCCTGGCGGGCCAGACTGGTTTGTTTACCTGCCGCGTCTGCAGGTTTGGCCAATTGCGGCTGGCTGCGGTTCGCCGCTCTAGGCCAATGGGGGCTGCAGGAAGGGTGGCCAGGTGTCCCTAGTTTGAGAACCATTGGCCTAGATAATACTTAGTCCTGCCTTGAGTGCAGGGGACTGGACTAGATGACCTCTCGAGGTCCCTTCCAGTTCTGTGATTCTAAGTTTCAACTTCACTGTGCTCAATTTCAGTTTAATCTGTTCACATTATTTCATTGAGGGGCAACAATGTGTAAACTGAAAATGGCTCTGGTCATCCTGTAGTCAGTCCAACAGTTTGCTCTTTGCATTACTCTGATGATCCTGATGTCCCTTTGCTATAGAATGACAGTGTCAGACAGGTGTCAGTGCTTTGATCTTGGAGGCATCCACAAAATTTTATATTTGTCAGCTTGCCTGAAAAGTCTATTGGTAATAATGAGCTTGTTCTCAGCATACTTGTCAAGTAGGAGTAGACCACTGCTGTTCATTTCCCAACTCCATTGTTCTTTATTACACCACTCCATGCCTATCTGTCTTTTCCATCACTGGTATTAAAGTCTCCCAGAAATATAAATTTGTCTTCACTGGGTATAGAGTTGATTATGTCATCCAAATCAGAACAGAACTGTTCTTTAATTTATTCTATCTTGTTCGTGGTTGGAGCAGAAGCTCTGATAAGAGTCACAAAGTGTGAATTTTCAGTGGGAAGTTATAGAGTCATTAGGTGTTCATTTTTGCCCACAGGTAAGTCTCTGAATTGAGGTAGCTGTTTTTAATTGCAAAACCAATGTCATAAATCTGTCTTCCTCTGCTGGTTTATCATTACAAAAGAAGTTGTAGCCACCTTCCTCCAAAATATATGTTAAATAACTGCAGGTGCAAACAGCCATTTAGATGCTTAACTCAGCTTTTGCATGCACAAATGCCTGACTTGTGCAAACAACTACAGTAACTGAAACTGTCCTGTGGTGGAGAGAAGGGGGAAAGTTGTATGCAAATGTCTCTAGGCTTCTGCCTCTCAAAATATGGCAATGCGTCGTGCAATGCCATATCACTGCCACTGGCAAGTGAGGTGAAAGCTTCAAAGCTTTTCGTGGAGTTGCCTCCCTATGTGGGTTACATCCAGCGATTTGAAACATCAACAGAACAGCTTTAATTCGAAACAGATCAAATTTGTGCAGCTAGAAAAGAAGCTAGCATGAGACCATCCTTTCTATTTCCGCAGTCCCCTTCATTATTCGTTACATACCTTCTAACTTCTGCAACAAATGAGACAACATTTCATTACACAACCCTGGTTCATCCCCAGAGCAGGCCCAATTTGTGCACTGAATGAGGCAGGGGTCCTGTGGAAAAATCGTATGTGATCATGTAATTAAAGACAGTATTATGATGCATATGCACAAGGGGGCTGAATTAAGGTTGCACAAGCAGCTATAGTCATGGCATTTCCCAACTTTTGAGTGCTTGACTTTGCAAGCTTAATGCTCTTTTAATGCAGGTTTTTTGTGTTTAATATATTTAGAAGCCAATCTACAGGGGTGTGTGTGTTTGACCATGTGATATCCATGATGGATAAGAGCAGGATTACTCAGAACAGTATGATACTGCGGTCACAATGACCCTTACGCAGTGAAAGGCTTAAATTACCCAAAGCGAGGTCTCTAGACATGAGCTTGTTAGATCAGGAATCTTGACAACCGCTCCTTCGTGCTTAGGGATCATTTTACTTGGTGCCACATGAAGCAGGTGCTTGCGGGAAAAGGCAGCCATAAACAGGTATAATATACTAAAGAACATAAAAGCTGGGATGGAGACAAGAAGAAAGCAGTTAGCTCTGGTCAATCTGAATTATTCCACCGCAAGTCAGTGCTCCCATGCTGCTCATTTCCCACAGCACTTGTCTATAATACCTGATTTCGCTTTTTCTTGGCATATTTTTTTTTTAACAAGGCCTAACACCTTTTTAAGAAACTGACCACTTCGACGTGGTTGCTGTTTGTCTGTTAACATAGTGCTAATGAAAAGAC
>NW_020664481.1:11476603-11491244 GCF_002925995.2 Terrapene triunguis
ACTCCTGTTCTTTTTGCGGATACAGACTAACACGGCTGCTACTCTAAAAAGAGTCTAGTTAGAAACTTAGTAAGACAAGGGATCTGAATCTCACTTACTATGGGCTCCATCACACTATTCTGGGAGGGTACAGTGTAAAAGAGCCTTAAAGATAGGTTCAGGTCTCTGTACACTGCCTGAGTGGCAAAAAAGGGCTTTCCTGTGAATGAGAATAAGGTCCAAGTACTTCTATCTTTTCCTAGCAATGATTCATTTGTAGAGGAGGCCAGGGAAATCCCTCTCTTGCCCTGCTCTGTCTATTCTCTGGCAGTGAGAGTCAGATTTTCAGCCAGCATTTGAGTTTGCATGCTCCCTGTTAGCGCACACAGCTGACTGACCGTGTCCATGGACTATACACAGTTGAACAAAGATATGTTCTTTCAGGATCTGGAGAACAAGCTTTCTTTGTTATGAGTCCAACAGGAGTAAGGATGGTAGAGTTATCACAGAAATTAATGGATCTATTGCTCTCACAACATTACTTTTGGTGGCTGCAAAAACCACAGCTGCTGCTTATTTACTTTTAATAAGCATTATGGCATCTGCTATTACTGTGAGTTTAATGTGGCCTATACGGAAAATAAATTAGTGCTGACAATGCCTCGTTTGGCAGGTGATCGTGCACGCTGGGCTAGGATATCTTTTTCTGATGAGATACTCGTTAACCTGATTTGATAGAAGATATTGCCATCTACCATCTTGTTTCAGTGGTCTGCTCCTTATTCGTTACGAATTCCTTACTTCCAAGAGTGCTAATTTTACCCAAGAAAACCAGAAAGAAAAATATTGTATTTTAAAACCCACTTCCTTTGTTCACAGTGCATTTCTGGTGCATTTTGATTCGGTGCATTTTATTTCTCAGTCATGCTGGAACTGACCAAGTAAAGATGAATCTGGATTGGAAAGACTTGTAAGATGGAAAACTGAGGCACAAGTTCATCCAATTTAGGCTTAATCAGTTTTTCACCTTTATATTTTTCAGACAGAATCATTGTCACTTATAGTTTCTGATCATATACATATATCAGAGAATAAGACAGATAAAATGGAACAGGTAGGGGCCCAAGTTACTGAATTACAGAGTACCAGAAGTTTCTCCACTTCATGATACTCGTCTCAGTCTCTGGTTTGGTGTTCTCCAATTTGGGCCCTTGGTCACTTGATTTTTATACACTAAATTGTTTTCTGCATCATCTATCATTCCACATCCCAGTTATACATTTACCCAAGTTGTTTTTTATTCTCCATTCTATGTTATAAATCATCAACATTACATCAACCCAACTCAAGAATTCTTTTACCATTCAACACACATTGTCATAAACTATTAACATTAAACTAACATGACATAGCCTATATTTTTACCATTCAGCTATTTTCCATCTTTTAGCATCATACATGTGAAGCATCCCAAATTATTCATTAACATAATCTTATTTTTTCTCTTATTTGATTAGGAAAGTTATGGGGAACACCATGCCCTAATACTATCACATTCTTACATTTTCCAAACATGGGTTTTCAAGCGACTTTTGCTCAAAGCTTAGCCTCTGTTTGTAGAGCAGTAAAAAGCTATGTCAGCAATTTTGCCTGTTGTATTTTGAGGTGCTTATTCATTTAGGGACTAGGTGTTTTAGCTGTTCCCCAACAGAATGTTACCTGTGGAACCCACTTCCTCCTCTTCACACTCATGCCTGAGCTTTGGGGAAGTTCAGCTCTGAACCCTAATTCAATGTCTATAGCAGGCCTAATTGAAACACTAGATCTGAGCTCAAACTTTGGGGAAATTGAGTCCCAAATCTTCCAAAAAAACAATTTGGCGAATATGCCCGACTTGCAACCACGCATCCCTCAATGCAAAAGGCACATATGAAGACTACATCTGGAGAGCCAGATCAAAGTCCAAATTTCATGATTCAGGCCCATCTCTGTGAAAGTGTTCCTTGTTAGAATGATAGTAATATGCAAACATCCTAAGAAAGGAGTCCTTAAAGCCTTTAAAAAGTAGAGGCTAGGATATAATGCGGTAGGTGCAGTGCATGGCTTACTATGGTCCACCCTGGCTGTAATGTGATGAAGATTTGGTTGAGGAGAGCAGCAAAGCCTGGACTATTACTCTGAGCTCAAGAAAAACCCACAAGATTCACTGAAATCCAGAATATTGGACTTCATATATAACAATCCTCAATTGTGCTATGTCCATAGCACAAGCTGGAGACAGTGCAGAACAATCCGAGAGTTCTTCCCAGCAGGGCGACGGCTCAGTTTCAGCAAGGAGAGAACTCAAAGCATCTCTATGACTGTGAGGCTGTGCCTTTTCCATATTGTTTCTTCTGCTGATTTGTTTTGGTTATGGGAAGGGTACAGGAAAGGACTAGTGAGAAAGACCCAGCATTGTTATTTCAGCTGTAGGGGAAAATACCTAATAAAAATGATTTGAAAAGAAAAGTCCTGAGAATTCACATGGCAATCATTTTAAGTATGTGAAATATTTTTACTAGCATGAGTTTGTTTTTATTTCCTGTTTCAGATGTTTAGATTTGGAGGAGCATTGTTGAACCTACTACAATCCATAGTGTCTGAGAATTTATATATTGCCAGATTGTAGTACTGTACTCTTTTTACCCTTAAAAGATTGAGGGGGAGGGAAGTTTGGGTGATAGGATTAGAACCTTTCACCTCTGTTTCAATTCTGCCCAGGTTGGAAGTGATCTGAAGTTACCATCAATTATCATTAATATTATTGTGGTAGTGCCAAGCTCCAGTCATGGACCCAGGACTTCACTGTGCTCGGCACTGTACAAACACAGAACAAAAAGATGGACCCTGTCCTAAAGACATAATCATCTGGTGTATGTTTGATGGCTTGTAACTCTGTTCAGTTTCTAATGGACAGGGGTCCACATTATAAACCACAACTGTCGTTTGCTGGTCAATAGAGCTGGTTGGAAAATCAGGGTGGGGTTTCCTGCTGAGAATTTTGAGAGAATCTGATTTTTTAACCTGTCTGCATTAAATTTTTCTATGGATAAATGCCAACTTATGGTGAAATATCAAAGCTGAAATATTTCAGCCAAAACCAGAAAATTTCTGATTTTGGAGTGTTGAGTTTTTCGACAAAATCTTGACATTTTCCATGGAAAGCAGGCACTTCTTGTGGAAAAATGTGTTGGATCAAACCCCCAATTTCCCCATCAAAAATCTGTTTTCATGGGAATTTTTTTGCCAGACCCACTGGTCACCTTCATTGGCAGCCTTTGGGAGAACAGTAAATGAAGAAGTTCCGAGTCTGAATTTTAAATGCACTCTGTATATCCCTACAGGTAAAGTATCAGTCTCCAGAGTGTTACATGATGTCTGTGGCTTGGTGTGGTATCAATCTGAGTTTGTGATGACTGCACTACTCAGAAGAGGTAAAGTACATATTTTCCAGACAGAAACAAACTGTATTTAGGAATGTTGTAGAGAGTGAAAAAAGCTGTTCCTAAATGTCAGGATCTGTACAACTCACTATGAACTGATACAATGTATTATGTTTAGGGCCTGAGACTGCATTTGTTACCCATGCAAAATTCCCACTGAGTTCACTGGGAGCCCTGCCTGAATAACTAGCACAGGATCTGGCTCAGAGTGTTCCATTCTTTGGCCCAATCTCATTGCACGCTTTGGGCTAACTTACACATGCCACTCATTCTTTGTCTACAGCCTCCCCCCGGTTTGTTTTGTGAATTTGTTTTCTAGCCACCCTCTCCACCTGCAGCAGGTGGAACCGGCTTTCAATTTAATTTAATTACCCAAGGTGTTTCCAAAATTAATTTGATGTTAGGGCTAAAAATTGTACTATGAATTATAAATCAAAACATGTCGTAGTTTACAGAGAACCTGCAAATTAATATTCAGCTCGTGTTCTGGATAGAGATAGAAGGTTGCACAAATGCAGGGTATTTTCATATTGATTGGGTCATTTTGTGACCACTTGAAAGAGTTTTTGTACAGTCAAGTGACATGTTATCAATAATTAGTCCACTCACTTTTGGAATAAGCTATGAAGTCAGGTGAAGTTCTGATTTTTTCTGGATGGATATTGGAGATACTAAAAATGTTTCCTTGAAATTTAAACATTTCAGGGGTGCAAAACAGCACGGTGAAAAGCAGGGAGCCTTTTTTTAATGTACAGTAGAGATAACACTTAGGAATAAACATGTCTAAACATAAAAATTACTTCAACATTAAATATCTTCTCACACATCTCAAACACTCCTCTTAAGAAATATCAAGAATATTAAAGGGACAAATAACAATACACAGATAAATGACCCATATACTATTCAAACACCTCTGCACGCTGGGTCATAGCGTGATCATTAAGGTGACACAGAAAAATTGTCTTTCTGTACTGGGGGATATGAGAACTGTTGCTGTCTTTGGGAAATACCAAATATCTAATAATACTAATACCTAGCCCTTATAAGGTCAGATGTTCAAATTTGCATATAGACTTTTGCCCATGTTTAACTTGCACATGCTCATTGGAGTTTGCACGGGTACAAGCCTTGCTTCGTGAGAGCACGTTCATACAGAAATCAGGGTTTGCATGAGCTTTGAAGCCAACGGAGTTACAGAGCTGTACCAGCAGGAGAGGAAAATCATGCCCTGTGTGTGATCAGGGGGAAATCTTTGCCATGCTCCTGAAATTGGTAAGAATTATCAACACCAAATTCCAGATGTGGAAAGCTGTTTCTGACTTTCAGGCCCTATGCTCAACAAACAGTGCTTGCCAATATCGTTCTCTTGAGAGACAGACCTTGTTTCCCAGTACCACTGATGTGTATGTAGACATGATGGAATTATATAACCAGTGTAGATTTTACACATTCAACAGAGACTGTTAAATAGGGAGTTTCCTCAAAGCTGTCACGTATCTGAAAGGTGGAGTAAAACGCATCCCGGTCCCAACTCCATGCAAGGTGCTATCATTGAGACTCATCGGAGTGCAACACATCGGGTAGAATACTCACCTCGGTGACTGACTGGATCATACACTCTGGGCTGGATTCTTCTCTTATGTCTACCAGTGCGACTCCACTGGATTTAATGGAGAGGCACTGGGATAAATAGGAGCAGAATTTCCCCTGTGAACTTGCCGCATATGTGGGAAATGGATACAGCTGATTAGGAACAGCTCTGCTTTACATACATACTTTTTGGCTGCTTGTTTGTTTTAGGGAAGAATCCTTCTCTTTGTTTTTCCTCAAAGTCTTCCCCTTTGGGGTAGAGCACAGCCCCCTTGCATAAAGTATCATTGCTTGAAATGTGTGTGATAATTCAGAGAGGAAAGTACCAAGTTAAACCACTTTTCATCAGCTTTTCCACCTCCAGTCAACCAACTGTATTCCTTTAACAAGAGCCTTGGCCCTAATAGAGTTAAATAAAGGGAGCCATTCACTTGTAATCAAAATTAGAAGTAAGGTTATGGGTGAGAGTAGCTACTGGAGAAGACATTGCAGGGACACTGTGAAAGCCAAAGCCTGTGTATCTAGTATATTCAGCCTGGAAATAAGGTACAGAATTTTTAATAGTGAGGGTAATTAACCATTGGAACAACTTACCAAGGGTTGTGTCGAATACTCCACTGCTGGAAGTCAGACAAGAATTAATTCAGGGAAGTCCAATGGCCTGTGTCATGCAGGAGGTCAAAGTAAATGATCATAATGGTCCTTTCTGGATTTATAATCTATGACTATATCTAGCCTTGGGTTTACTACAGTCTGGATGAGGGGCAGGTTGAGCGGATATGATGGGAAGGTGTAAAGCAAAATCAAAGCAGAATGAGATGTTTCCCTTTGCCTATGTGTGCCATGATTGGCAGCAGTTTGTAGTTGGACATCTGAAAAATCTAAGCACGGGGAGGGGAAAATACTTTTGCTCCCGATTATTACCATGAAAAGTGATTTCCAACAAAAGTCCGGATGTGTGAATGGTTTACAGTGCTGGAAAGATGAGAATTTGTCAGCAGAACATTTTAAAATACTTGGCAGGATTAATATTCTATATTGAATAGATCAAGGTGTTTGACAAAATGCATTTAGTCCTAAGCATTTTTTGACAGAATATATTTTATCCACATAAGGGGTTTAGTGGAGCTGTCAGTGATGTCTCATGATGGATGGCAATATGAAGCACTCTGAAAGCCCAAATGTAGAAAGCACCGGAGGAATGAGTGTGTGGCAGTCTGTCTGACTCAAAGTTAAGGGGAAAAAAAATCTTCTAATGGCAATTTTAGCATTCGCCTTCTAAAAATAATGGGAATCCGGAGATGATTAAGAAAAGGACTGGGCAGTAAAACATTATGGAGGAATTTCTTTACAGAGAGGGTGATTTATTTGTGAAGGGGCTATCAAAGGCAGCTCTAGACACTGCAGCTATGGATGTATTAAATAAAGAGTCAAGCGGGTACTTAAGTGAAGAGAAAATTATGGAATGCATATAAGCACAGCCGGGAGTGGGGTGGATCCACTGGGCCAGCTTTGATCTCAGTTAGGCTGGAGTAAATTAGTTACTCTGTATTTGCATTGGCATAACACAGGAGTTCTCAGCTTGGGCATCATGACTGCCATGGAGTATCATGAGCAGATGTCAGAGGGGCTACAATCATCCATTCCTTCCTGTTAAATGAGAGAAGGGGTCCTAGCTAAGTCCTGGCTAGATGGGAGGAAGGTCTTGGCAGGGCCGGCGCTTCCGGGTGCCAGGATTTGGGGGGGTGGCAATTCGGCGGCGGGGGGTCCTTCTGTGGTCTTCGGCGGCAATTCTGCGGTGGGTCCTTCACTCGCTCCGGGACCCGCTGCCGAAGTGCCCCGAAGACCAGGAGCGCGGAAGGACCCCCCCGCTGCAGAATTGCCGCCGATGACCGGGAGCGCGGAAGGACCCCCGCCTAGGGCACCAAAAACCCTGGCACCGCTCCTGGGTCTTGGCGGGGCAGGTCGAGGGCTGTTTCAGAATGGGAAAGGTAGAGAATCACTGGTACAACAGAAAGCAAACTTTGGCCCACATCTGTATCCTACCACATTACTATGTATCCTGGTTGTAAGAATCTCCTGTATACTGCAGTACATCAAAAGGGCAGCTACATGGTGTCACCTTTTGGAGATCTTGGGATGAACTTTGACGACCTTGGGCAATGGGGAGGCAAGGCATTTGAGGGAGATTAATGTGTTGAATAACAGACAGGGATATGAGAAAAGCGTCATTTAGGGTGGGTGAAGCTTATGGGAAGGCCCATAGCATTTAGGAAGGACAGGAAGAGTAGCTGAGAGGGAACAGATAATAAACAGGGGTGGCCCCTTGGCCCTGTTCAGACCTTTTGTGTTACTCCAGTTTCAGCGGAGTGTTTGAATTTGTTGAAACCCAGGTTCAGAGTCACACTCAAAGGGTGTCATTCTCACATTGACTGAGACTGAAGGCGAAGTTTCGAAGAGCCTCAGTCCTGAGTTTCACATAGCTCTAATGCTGATAATGTTCCTTTTACTTTCTCTCATGATTGGTCTTGGTTTCAGTGGAGTCACTCCCCCTTACACCAGGTTGGAATATGGTGCAAAATGTAGAATGAAGGAAAATGTTACTAATCATCAGGAGAGACAGAACAAGAACTGAAACTGCTGGGAATATTTTCATTGCTTCCCTCGTGCACCTCAGAGGTGACTCATTTGATTACAGGACTCAAGGAGTATGTCTGGCTGTCTCTGTCATATTTCTAAGGCACCTTGTAGCTTCTGCACCTCCAGGTTACTCTCTGCTATCCTGTCAATACACCAAGCCAGCACCAGGAGGACATTTACTAAATACAGCTGTAATGATAAAACAGATTATTTTTGAATGCTGTGAGCCAGATCCTCAAATGTTGCAAATCAATGTAGGTCTGTCAACGTCAATGGCAGGACACCAGTTTACACTAGTGGAGGATCTGGCCTTGAGATTCTTTATGCACAGGGGACAAGAAAGCTTTCTGGAGAGGGTGAGGAGACAAACTTTTGTTTTGAAAATTCCTGTTTTCTTAGGGAGATTGTTAAACTTTTCTAGTTAAAATGTCAAGCAACGACATGGCATCACCTCAGTTCTGGGAATATGATGGCTCAGTTAAAAAAACCCACATCTGCTCTTCAGTTCACATGCACCTCTTTCAAAACATGTCCAAGCTACCTACCTAAAAGCTTCCATAAAAGTAGGTTACAATTACTTATGTTTCATTGTGTACGGCATGTTTCCATGGCACATAGGGTTGCCAAATAAAGCAATCTGTAGCCCATTTAGTTTATCTTGAAGTCTTTTAAATCTGTCTCCTTTAAGCTTGAAATTTTCTCATTCAGGCATCCAATGTTGTCGAAATCCCTATGCCAATAATTCTTAATGACGTGTGTGTCTAGCCAGAGTAATTCTCCTCATTCAATTTGCAGTTTTCCAAGTCAATCTTTTCAGCATTCTGACTGTAGCAGTTTATTTTTCATTCTGAGACATGCAGGGTCTCTCATTCAAAATGATCCCGAGTCTAGAGTCGAAGCAATGCATTTTAATTTAAGTCTGGCTGCCCGTAATGTCTGGTTGGGAAACCTGGGGAACCATATCCTGTGCTTGCCTGCTTTTCTGGGTTCCAAGTTCATTATCTCTCTCTCTATCTTTCTGACACACACACACACATACACTCAGAGAGAAGGTTTTATATAAAGGACAAAAGTCAGAGCCTTGCGCCATTCCTCCAAATGGAGGAATAATGCAGTCTTTACTCAGCCACGAATGACACACATGGTTGAGGGTTACATCTTGCTCAGGAATTAATACCTGTAGTGACCAAATGGAGCTCTACAGCTAAAGCAAAGAACCCTTTTGTGGGAGCGGGAGTTTTATGGAGGTAGGAAGCTCAGGCCCTTACGGAGGACAGCATAGGACCACTTTGCTGCTTTCAATGAGTGATCTCTCAGCTTTATATTAGGGTAGGTTGACAGACTCAAGAAGAAAACCTCCCGTCAATATAACACAAAATCCAAGAAAAAATACGCACACTTCATTTCAGTGGCCATTGTGACTTGTTTTATCCTGCACACTAAAAGCTTTGTTGAGCACTGAATGAGCAGGATTTGTGTGACCCTTGGAGGTTTTTCCTTGGCCACTGTGCAAGAAGGATTTAGTCTCAATGCCTCCCACGATTATTTCATGCATTTAGTTTTGACTGTTCTTTAACATCCATTCAAGGAACAGCTTCATTTAAAGATGTTTGTTTAAGTCAGTCTTGGAGACTGGAAAGGTTTTGTCATCTGTTTCTGCCCCATACTGGATATAACACTTTGCACATGGCAGCACTTAACAGAATCCCACTTCAGACCACTGGCTTTCTGCCTTAGGAAAGAAAAATAAATGGGCCAGATTCATCCCAGTGCAATTCCATTGAAATCAGTGGAATTACACCCAGAATATATCTGACCTAAGATCACAAGTGAAGAGAAGCAGTAAAGTGCTTCCTGCAAGTTACTAGTATAATACAAGGATGAGGCACCATGATTGTATCTGTGTTGACAGTTTCAATGTAAATATATAGAATTATGTTTATTTTTCATGATTACTGAAAATTATTGGTTTGCTTTAACCACTTAGCTGCATCTCTCCTGGTCTATGGATGATTTAGGCCCAACTTTCACAAGTGCCTTCTCAAATTCCAGCCACAGAAACTTAGATTTGGGAATATGAGCTGCATCTTCACGCAGAAATTGGGAAAGTGACTGGTCTCTTTTGGTTGAAGCAAGGAAGCAGATGGCTCAGCAGGATTAAACTGGATTTTTTTATTTAAACCATCTCACAAAACATAACTTGTCCACCATCTTAATACTCAGTGCTCTCGCTTTACCTAAAAACTTCCTAGTGTTCCCACATATGGACTGCATTTAGTCACTCTATGCATTAGTCCAAGATTCTGCCCATGATCTCATTGAGAAGCACCTTACGCCACAGGATAGCACTGCTGACGTCAGTGGAACTAGTCATGGAAGAAGGTACTACCCACCTGAACTACGGGCTGACAGAATCTGGCCCTTTATTAGTTTTCATGCAATAAGGTCTAACTGCCATAGCTCCATGCTTATGTTGTAAGAAGCAATTCCATTCTCCAGCCCTAGTTTTCACTCCCCTCTAAGTTTATTTTTCCTCTGTTTTATTCTCCTGCAGTTTGATTTGTATGCTTCAGTTATCGAACAGTACAGAGTAGAGAGCTGGAAGTAGCACAGGCCATCAGGCCAAAATGATTAAGATTGGTTACGGAAGGAACGTTTTCATGTTTTTAGTGTTTGGGGGAAGGTGGGAGGAAGAAACTATTTGGGATGAAGCTTCTCAAATTGATTCTCAGCCCAAATGTCATTTGTTTTGGAAAAGGTGAAGAAACTTGGTTCGAACCTCGCTTGAGTTAAGGGAGGATGTGGGGGTGGAGAAGCAGCAGTGTGACATTTTATACTTTTCCCTCCCCTTCCTCTTACATAGAAGGAAAGGTCAGGAATAAAACAGAATTTCCCTTTTGAAGTGTTTACCACTGAAGGCCTGCAGAACATGCTGTGTTTGTGCAGCACTAATATGAAGAGTCTAATCTCAGTCAGCCTGCAGTCTTAAGGGAAATAAAAAAAATAGCTCGCCTTTGCATGCTTTTGTTTCCTCTCCTACCATTTGCCTATCTTGTTTATTTAGACTGTAAACTCTTTAAGGTAGGGACTATTTCTTGCCACGTCTGTACCATGCATAGCACAATGGGCCCAGATACCTGATTGGGACCCAGTGGTGCAACAGTAGGCAAATAATAAGAATTTAATTTGATTGGCTAGCAGAGATCCCATTTTGTAGAACTGCTGACACCGTAACCCCCTAGTGAATTATTGTGGTGGAACAAAGCAGAAACGTTCTAAACCTTGATCAACCGGGAACTAACCTTGATGATAGTGGCGGAGTTATTCTCAGAAATGGCTGCAGGACGGGAAAGGCAGGAAGCTTAAAGATGCCCGTGTCATGACAAAGGCTGACATGGCCTTCTCAGTGGTTACGCATCTGAGGCATCAGGCTGAAAAAAATGCGTTGGCGATTTGTAGGCTACTGGAAAAGTTCCAACTATTTAGCCCATCCTGAGCTTTTCTGGCTCACAGTATTATCAAGTCCCTCCAATCAATCCCACCACTGAGGTTAAATAATTAGCTCAGCACAACACCCACCCAGCCAGAATAACTTCCCTTCTTGTTCATTTTTAAATCCAACAAGCGGGTAGTGAAATGCTAATAGAAATGAGAGAACAATTACAGTACTGCAGGATCCAAAGCAGTGGTCAAAATATTTAGAGCTAAGCTTTTAAGAGGACCTCAACCTCACCAATGGGGCTGCTCACCTGCTTAAAGTTACATATCTGCTTAAGTGCCCTTCTGAATTGGGGCCTTGGATGCTTTCAGAAGTCTCAGCTCTTAAATCTACTCCATGGCCATTTGGGGTATTGCAACGGGAAAGTTATCTCTGAATATTTTTGGGGTGACAGTTCCCTGGCCCAGAAATTGCAACTGTGACGGCTTGCCATCATGGATGACACACAGAATTGAACTAGGGACCCTCCAGAGCCAAAAACATCATCTGCTACAGTGTGAGCTAAAGAGGCAAGTCTTGGGGGGGATAGCTCAGTGGTTTGCACATTGGCCTGCTAAACCCAGGATTGTGAGTTCAGTCCTTGAGGGGGGCCACTTAGGGATCTGGGGCAAAATCAGTACTTGGTCCTGCTAGTGAAGGCAGGGGGCTGGACTTGATGACCTTCCAGTTCTAGGAGATAGGTATATCTTTAGCTGGGCTGTAGGAGACCTGTGCAGATCAGGCACAGAGGGACACCTGTACTATACGCTCATCAGTGGGTTTCACCTTAGTTTAGTGTTGCCTTATAGGAAACTCTTGGATTCACATTGCCTGATGAACTCCTGCATCCTCAACCTCCTGGTTCATTCCTCTTCTGGCAGACAACCTCTGTGAAGTCTCTTGGGTCTCCCCTGGATTCCTGCAGGGTTTTCTCCATGCAAATAGCTCTTGCAGGCATTCTCCAGCTTGGTAATCACTGCCACTATTTTTTATTGCTTTTTTTAAAGATTAATTAGTCAATGCTACCAAATTACCTTTTGCAATTAAAAGCATAATTTACTAAGAGTGATTAAGTAGATGGCTTTAATTTATCATTAAACCGCTTGTAACTGAGGCTATGGTGTGCTGGTAAAAACAACATCAATTAAAATAAAAAGCCTACTAGAGTGCTTAGAATGACTCAGATTTGTCCTTCAGTATTTAGGACAAAAAAGAGTTAGGTTTGCAACTGACATCGCTAATAAAGATTATTTGGGCTTTGGGAGTTCTGAGCTGAGCTGTTATCCTATGGAGTTGAAAGGGCAATAGATGAAAATAAGCATTATTTAAACGGTCACATAAAAAGGAATGGCAAATATGGTACCTCAAAAGTTGTGTCCTTTGTGAAAAAGGAAGGATGAATCAGTTCTTGCCAGTGTAATTGTTTAGTTATCCATCAAATTACTACAGGCTGCATTTGTGTACCCTTTCAAAGTGCTGTGGTGTAGACCGGCAGACCTTTGCTGCTGAGGAATTCAGTGATTTGCCCCCTGGGAGTGACTGGGCTTGCTGGAGTTCACTTAATGACACTGATGGGTCAATTCTCTGCCAGAACCAACAACTCATCTTCATCATCTTCTCAACTTCACATCCACTAACGATCAGTCCTCATAATGAAGGCATTTTTCACCCTGCTAGGAGTCGCAAGGAGAAAAATTGATTGACAGAGTTATCTGGATTGTAGTAATTAAATCAGGGTAGACAAATCCCTGCTCTCATTATATTTCAGACATGTCTGAACCATGAAAAACAGAGGTGAAGTGTGATGATTTGCTTCCTCCAGTTCAAAATATAGCATTATGTGTCTGTATATACTGAGAAATTGTATAGAAACATGAATGAGTTATAAAAGGAGAATTATAAGTGATAAAAATGCTAACTAGGGGTGTCCAATATAACCACCCTCATGGGAACTTGAGTCTCAAATCCTATATAAACAGTTTATATATATAATATAATGCATTAACACATTCTAGAAAATTAACCTGAAAGAACTTTAGTCATATGATTCAAATGCATCTGAGAACAGTGTACAGGTGTTCTGCATGCATACAGTTTGTATACACCTCCAATAATACATTATACAAAGATTATAGAGGTAGATGGATAGGGGCATATACATATTGCATATACAGTATTAGATGTATTATAGTGATAGTAATTTGAGCATCAACAGAAAATGGAACGTATACATATTTTGCAAACTGGATTACAATTTGCAAATGACCATACAAATATACTGTATATAATCCAAAACAGAATTTCAGATGCTATTTGACTTCCTTTGTGGCTGAATCACTTGCAGTGTGGTACCTGCCTTGAGGAAGAGTAGAAAATGATGGGTAGGTTAGTGAAGTCTTTCTTTGAGTAATGCTGCTATCTAAATTCAAGATTTTTCATTTAATACTTCCCCCCCCCTCATTTTCTTCCATTGTACTATGAAGTTGAGCCATGTTTTAGGTACTGAAATGTTGCATCTGCTTTTACGCATGAATATGATAAAGTAGCTTGAACTGCCATTAACCTTCTGATTAAGTTACTTAGGAAGACAGGTGAACTTCGTTTATTTTGATTCTGAAAGACCTACACCCACGGGGCCAGATCCTCAGTGTAGCTTCATTGAGGTCAGTTTACACCACTGACTTACACCAGCTGAGGATCTGACCCGTGTACTAGATTTGGAAACACCTTTCAGACATGGAGATGAAGACTGGAAGTAGAATTTAGAGAACAGCTGCATCAATCTGTAAGAAATCATTTCAAAAGAAAATGAAGGCTTTGGGTAGCTAATGCCCATTCCCCTTGCTTGATGGGTTTCACGAGTCCTTCCATTTTAGCCCCCTGAAATATTACAAGTCCTCACTTTAAATCAAGATATGACAGTACGTAAATAAATGCTTTGCCTCTGGTGCTGCGGCAGGCCGAGGGTAGAATCTGTATGACTACTTATGGTTTTCTGCATCTCCCCAGTGCCAATCAGCATTTGAGCAGAGTCAGAGCTCCTTACATAAGGACCAAAGAACATGCTGATAAAGATGGGTAATTAGAGAGAGGCTTTAAATGTGGTTCTTTTAAGTATTATTTTCCCGGGCCTCTGTTTTTTAATCATTTTTGACCTTCTGATTTTACAGAACAAGGCTGTGTTTTATAGGGCTATGATGTGGGACACCGACTTTTGAATTAGCTTCCTGGACCACCTTTCACACACAGTTTTGCCAATGCACCTTGCTCCTGACTGCCAAAATCTCTGCTTTTCCTGGGAGAGAAAATGTGGTCTAGTGCAGTGGTTCTCAAATTTGGGCCGCCGCTTGTTCAGGGAAAGCCCCTGGTGGGCCAGGCCGGTTTGTTTACCTGCTGCATCTGCAGGTTCGGCCGATTGCGGCTCCCACTGGCCGCGGTTCACTGCTCCAGACCAATGGGAGCTGTGGGA